>NC_056726.1:536861064-537089252 GCF_019279795.1 Protopterus annectens
AGCAGGCACTGATTTGTAGTTTAAACTCTGAAATATAAAGTTATTTGCTGGCAGCGACGTCTTTATTAGTTACAGATCTCTTTAATGTGGAATTATTCAGATGCCTTTTACTTCTGCCGAGATTGTGCATATTGGCTGATATTGCTTGATTGTAATGACAGAAGTTTGAGTAGACTTTTATGGTTGAAATGTTCTGACTTAGGAAGTTTTGTTTTTATTGGTTAATACATTTTGTTTCATTGCTTACTGGAAAAATGTTCAAAACTGTATTATGCAAGGAATATAATTTAATACAGTCAGGAAGGTGAATCAAAAAACACATGCATGGTCCAAAAAATGTGTGCAAGGGGACTGTGATTTAAAAACAGCCCAAAGGTAAACTTTATCTGCCATTGGCCAGATGCATTTTCTTTGAATGTTGGTTTCACTGTTTCAATGAGTGTGAGTTTGAAGGGCAGAGACTTTTTAATGCTAAGTATTTTTTCATTGTGAGACTGTATTGCTTTGTTTAGCAAATATCTATCAGTGTTTGTGTTATAAAAGTTTTAAATTAAATCCAAATAATCACTGTAGAAGTAAATCAGAAAACAGTACACACATTGAGAGGTTTACACAGTGTTTGTGGTAAATGGGGAGAAATAGCCAAGTAATGGGACGGGGGGAGGGGGGGGGGGTTGTTGAGAGCCCTGGTCCATTATCCATTTGACCATGATCCAGCTCTGCTCTAAGAGGAACTTTCTTTCAGACATACAGTGAGATGAATGATGCAACATTTCAAATGGGCAGGCACTAAGATCAGTGATGCACAGAAGAAATTATGTGCCCTTTTAGATATGAATAACCCCAAGCTTTCTGTCACCCTCCCCCATCCCCCAATTTTGGATGCCTTTTTGGCTCCCTCTATTAATGCTTCTTTATACCTAGAATCTCAATCTCCTGCTAAGAAACCAGAATAGATTTTGTAATATTCCTGAACATCAAAAGTTTCTTTACAAAAATCCTTTCCGTCATCCTGCTTTAATTTCACTTTCCACAGAGAAGCCCACTGAACTCTTGCCATTCTCCAATGTATTGCCTACTGATAAGGATAGTAGGGCCATGGACAGGTATGGAAAAAATGTTCATACCTCTGCTGTTAATTGACAGACTCCTATGACAGAGTACCTTCTATCTGTTCTCTGTATCATGGGGAAAGTTATTTATGCCAAACTAGAGTCAGTACGTTTTCTACTTTAACTCTCCATAGTTCTCCCTCTTAATGTGGTCAGACACTAAAGTGCAGTTCTGATGTTGCTGAGGCGTCTTCCAGAGTTGCTGCATTACGTTTTTTCATTCATTGATATTCTTTGATAAGGTGCCAGTCCCTACCACAGGATGTCAAGGCCAAGTTGTTCCACTCTCATCTTTTTGGATCTGTGGCTCCTGATCTATTTAATATATTGCAGGAAAAGAGGATGGGGATGCAAGACTTGAAACAGATTTTGCTTTTCCCTTGGCCTAAATAGCAGAGGAATTATCCTGTTGAAACTGGCCCTTTTGTTAAAGGTGAACAAAAGCAACCTCAAAAGGGCCAAAGAATTAACAAGCAGATATTTCAAGACAAATCAGTACAGGACAATAAAGGATCGAAAACATTCCTTTCTTAATAAACCACAGGCTTTATTACTGTTTTCTCATCACTTCAGCCAGGTTCCCACCTTTCCAAATATGCTGTTTCTTCCTCTCTTCCAGTCTAGAGGGACATCACTTCAGACATGTGGGTTATTTCCATTGTAGAAGAGGGTTACAGAATGTCCTGAAAGACTCTTCCCTCTTCTTAGTAATTCTTCAGCCTCTCAAAATTAGTTGTCTATCTTCCTTTTTTTGCAGGATGTCTTACTACAAGGAACCATTCAGCTGGTTCCTCTCTGTGTGACAGGGGATGTTCTTCATGTTTCAATGTTGCAGTCATCACATTTGGGTTATCTGCCTGCAGGCAGCCCCCAACCTGCCTGAATACCAGAGTCTTCGGATTTCTGCGTCAGATGCTGTCTCTTCTTCCATGACATCAGGGGTATAAAACATGCAGCCGATGCCATTACATCAGTCTTTCTTGCCGTGCGGTGCCCGAAGCAGAAGCAGTTCGCAAGTGCCAGTCGGCCAACTCCTGAAATTTTCGTTTTCGAGTTTCAGATCTCTCTCTTCCAGTCTAGAAGGACATCACTTCAGACATGAGTTCTTTCCATTGTAGAAGTCTTCAAGAAAGATAAGTACCCCGTTGGGGATCCTTTTTCTTGCTCCATCCGATGTCAGTAAAAGTTAACAATTGTCTTACCTGTGGAAAGCAAATACCTCATAGAGATTTTCATTCGTACTGCATCCCTTGTTTAGGCCCAGACCACGACATCCCTTGCTGTTGGTTTTGTGCCTTGTTCAATCCCCGAACTGGGCTATTTTTGCAGCCAATTACTTTCGTACTCTGTCTCAATACTCCGAAATGGCTTCGTTAAGCCATCTGACTACCGATCTTTCAAAAAAACGTAAGGAAAAAGACAGAGACAGACTGCATAGATCCAAAACTGCCGACGACGCTTCCGTTAAGCTAGTCGACAGTCCGCTGGTACTTAGTGAGGTGCTTTCACAGCCCCTGATACCTGCTACTTCAGATTCGCAGGCCTCTACTAAGACCCATTCGGAGTCCAGTATGCCACGAGATGCTTCTTCGACTAAGGAACCTGTGGATGTCTCTACCTTGGAATGGTCCGTATCCGCTATGCAGGCATCGGCTTCTGAGGGTGTATTCAGACCTACAGACTTGCATTTTAAGCCATCATTTCCATCCAGAAGTTCCGAATCCCTCAGGCATAAAACTCTTACTACACCTAGAAAACCGACGACCAAACCACGAACTCTGTTCCATATGCCTAAACAAATGCTTAGAATGGCTGAAGACCTTATTACCTTAATTAGGGAAAGCCAGCCTTCCCCCTCTAAGAGACCAAGAACTGAATTTCTTACTGTTTCTTCTGATCAGGAATCTGATATTTCTGCTCCTTCTCATTACCAGGTTTGCACTTGTCTACTTATGAGGATTCTGATGCACAGGATTCCATTCCCTCTGCTTCCCCTCCAGAAGATTATTCTTTCAGTGAAACCTTGTATACTCTTAAGGAGCATTTCTGCTGGGAAAGCCAGGATTACTCTGAGTCCAAAAAGAGGTTTAGAGAATTCTTACTCCTGCCCCAACACAGACGTCTAGCTATCCCACCTGTTCTGGACATTGTAGATGATGCTTTCTTGGAATCTAGCCTTACCCCAGACACTTTACCTCCAGCTTCCAGAAAACTTGACCGGTATTAGAGTACCTGACTCTCACAAGTTCCTCTTCAAGAATCTTTCTGCAGATCCAGAGACCATTTCCCAAGGACCAAAAGGCATTAAGGCTACAGTTGCCAAAAATCCTACCCCTTCTGATAGTGATTCTAGAGCCCTAGACAGATGGGGTAAGAAGGTATACACTTCTGCTACTTGGCCATTAGAGCTTTAAATTGCCAGTTTCATATGTTAAAGTATCAGCAGCATATTAGGGGACTACTTAAACAGAAAATGGTGATTCCTGACTGTGCTGAACACAAGAATTACAGGATTTAATGCATTCTGCAGAACAAGTTGGTAAACATACTTTGCAATGTGGTTTTGACACTTTAGAAGCATCTTGCAGGGCTGCTGTCACTGGGTCTGCACTTAGAAGGCATGCTTGGCTTAAGGAACAAAACTTGTCAGATCATGTTAAATCTAAATTACTAGATGCTCCTTAAACCAAGACTTCAAAAAGATGGAGGAAAAAGCTAAATCTATGCAAACTGTTAAAGATTTCCTACAAGTACAGCCTCCCAGATTTAGTAGGCATTGGCCTTCAAAGAATTGGTCATTTCCAGTCTCTTCCAGGCCTTCTCAGTCCTAACCCAGGAACAGCAAACCACCTAGGTTACAGTGTCAGGCTGTGCACAGACCTAAGTAGTGGGAGCTCCCACTTCCAAAGCAGGGAGTAATAAGCCACCCCACCACGGAAAATGGCACAATGGCACAATCTTAACCTTAACCCTTCAAGCCCTGCTCAACTGCCTGCTCCCTTAGGAGGAAAGCTCGCCTTGCATGCAAAAAACACTGGGAACTCATTACCCAGGACAAATGGGTTTTGAACACAGTTTCCCAAGGATATAGATTCCACTTCCACACACTACCCAACCCCAAACGGTTGGCCAGACCTCCCAAATCACTGGTTGGAGGCCCAACAGCAGGTTCTGTCTCTTCTAAGTATCAGGGCTATTCAGCCTGTGCCTGCAGAACAAAGCGGGCAAGGTTTTTATTCAAGATTTTCCTGGTACCCAGAAAAGACAGCTCCTGGCATCCTATCCTGGACCTCTCTGTTCTCAACAACTTTCTGGTAATTCCAAAATTCAAAATGCTAACACAACAGCTTCTTCCTATGCTAGGCAAAGATGCCTGGCTGGCAACCTTAGACTTAAAGGAAGCTTACCTGCGCATTCCAATAAGGGAACCTTGCAAGAAATACCTGTGCTTCAGGGCAGGCTCCATCAGTTCTCCACACTTCACTTTGGCTTATCTACTGCCCAGGGTATTCACAAAGTGTCTAGCTCCAGCCATTGCGTTTGCAGGCAGAGAAATATTCAAATATACCCATACTTGAATGATTGATGCAGGCAGAAAGCCAGAACTTGCTATTACAACACCTGGCATTCGAAGAAACTTCTAACCTACTGGGGTACACCATAAACAAAATAAATCTCACCTAGTACCCTGCCAACAGATTATATTCCTGGGAGCAAGCTTGAATACAACTTCCTAGATGGCATTCCTCATGCCAGAGAAACAAGTTTATTTGACAACCTACTTCAAACTGTTGGCCACAAAACCCCAGCTATCTGCAAGGAAGATTCTGCAAGCCCTGGGGTTCATGGCCTCTTGTATTCTAATTCCACATGCAAGACTGCATATGAGGAAACTATAATGGTATCTAAAAAGCCTATAGTGTCAACAACCTCAGGACCTGGAATTAATGATTCCTATCATTCATTGTATAAAGACAGAATTCCTTTGGTGGGCAGAGGCCTGCTGCCACAACAAGGGGCTCCCTTTCATTCTACCCCCTGCCGCCCAAACCCTAACAACAGAAGCATCAGACTATACATAGGGGGCTCACTTGGCAGGGCAGTGCATTCAGGGCAAATGGAACCTGAGACAGATGCACCTGCATATCGATCAAAAAGAAATGTTAGCTGTACAGAATTCCCTGACAGCCTTCAAAGACCGTATTTTTCCAGGACAACTATTGGTAAAGACAGACACCACAGTTATGTGATACATAAACAGGCAGGGGGGAACCCACTCTTACCCTCTCTGCAGACTAGCCATGGCTCTGTGGAACACTGCCTTGAGCTACCAAGTGCACCTACAAGCTCAATTCCGGCCAGGCAAGCTAAATTCACTGGCAGATGACTTAAGCAGAAACCTCATGGACCCACACAAATGGAAACTAGAACCAAAAATATTCAACCTCTTGAGGAACAAATGGGGGACTCCAGAGGTAGATCTGTTTGCCTCCCATCAGAACTACCAGTTGGACAAATTCTGCACAAGGACTCCCAACAGTCAAGATTGGAAAGTGGATGCCCTGTCCTTTACTTGGGAAAGCCTCTCGGTTTATGCCTTTCCCCCTCTACCTCTCCTCTGAAGGTTCTGCTAAAGATCAAACAGGACAAGCCAGGGACAATACTGATTGCACCGGACTGGCCACGCCAGCACTGTTACCCCTCTTGCACAGTGTGACACTGCTGCAATCATGGCACCTTCCTCAGACCCCTTCCCTGCTGTCCCACCAGGCGGGTCAGATTCTGCACCCTCAGCTTCAAACCCTGAACCTTGCAGCCTGGCTAATTCCTTGAACTCTCCTCTAGCATCCTCAGTAAGCAGGTGCTAGATGTCATTATGGAGGCAAGGAGGCCTAGAACTAGAAAATCCCATGCTGAAAAGTGGAAAAGATACTGTTCCTGGATCCAGACTCAGAGAATGGGCACAATGGTACCCAGCTTACCTCATATTCTTCAGTACTTAATGGAAATGCTCCACAAGGGCCTATCCTGCTCATCAATTAAAATTCATGCCTCTGCCATTTCAGCACATTGTAATACTAAACCACCCCTCTTCTCTCACCCCCTGCTAAAACAATTCCTTAGAGGGGCCAGAAATTTAAGACTCTCCCAGGAGAGCCCCCACTCCAGCTTGGGACCTTAACTTTGTATTGGAAAAGCCCCTTGAGCCAGCTGCAACAGCAGAGTTGAAATTCCTTTCTTGGAAAACAGCTTTCCTTCTAGCCATCACTTCAGCAAGAAAAGTGTCAGAAATACAGGCCCTTATGGCAGTGGAACCCTTCATTATCTTCCATGCGTATAGGGTTTCCCTCAGGACCAATCCTTCCTTTATGCCCAAGGTGGTGTCTAGTGTGGCCCTAAATCAGTCCATTCATTTGCCTACTTTTTTCCCTAATCCACAAAATAAAAGGGAACGAATACTGCACTTTCTGGACGTGCACAGACAACTTAGATTTTATTTGGACAGGACTAAGCCTCTCAAAATCTGAACAACTGCTAGTTGGCTTTGCTGCAGGGGTAGAGGGGAAGGCCATTTCAAAGCAAACCATTTCCAAATGGATAGCCCATTGCATTTATTTCTGCTACAAACACCATGGAAAACCTACCCCACAGGGGATAAGATCACATTCCACCAGGGCTGCATCTACCTCTGCAGCCTTTTTCAGAGACGTCAGTCCCTACCAGGGACATCCTAGAAGCTGCTACCTAGAGCTCTGTACATACCTTCACCAAGCATTACCACATGCCTATTTTTTTCTAAATCCAGAGCTGGTTTTGCCACTGCAGTGTTGCAGGGCTTAATAGCTGGCCCTAATGCTCTTTAACTTCTTCATCCCTTCCTTAGCTTTAGGAATTAACCCAAATGTGATGACTGCAACAGTGAAACAAGAAGAACATAGTACAGTTGTGTACACTTAACATAAATGTAGATGTTCGAGTGTATTCACTGTTGAAGTCCTGGTTACCCTCCTTCCAGCCCCCTGACTTCTCTTGGCTCTACCTTTCCTTCTTGTTTGGTATATTTAGCTTTTCTGGTGCATTTGCTTTTAGATGGAGGTGTATCATAACATATAATTGCTTCCCATTGTGGGGGCACCTGATATCTGGGGCAAGAAAAACTGATGTAATGGTGTCGGCTGCATGTTTTATACCCCTGACGTCATGGAAGAAGAGACAGCATCTGATGCAGAAATCCAAAGACTCTGGTATTCAGGCCGGCTGAGGGCTACCTGCAGGCAGATAAACCAAATATGATGACTGCAACAGTGAATACACTCTTAACATCTACATTTATGGTAAGTGTACACAACTGTACTTTTCTACTCAATGTTCTTGTTTCCCAGAAAGGAGGGCTCTTGGAGACCAAGTAATGACCTTTCCTTTCTCAACACTTTTATCAATATACCAAGTTTCAAAATGCTAACACTTCAGTATTTGTTTCCAATCATTCTCCAACAGGCCTTTCTAGCATCTCTAGATGTGAGGTATGCTTATCTGCACATTCCTATCGGTCCTCTTTTTTTTTTTTTTAAGGAAATTGAGATTCTCGTATCTTTCTCTCTCTGTTTTTTTGCTTTACTCTTTGGTCTCTTTATGGCATAAAGGTATTCATAAAGTGCCTAGCTCCAGTCATAGCCTTTTTTAGACTAGAAGGAGTCCAACTGTTTCCTTTTCTGGATGATTTGCTATTCCAAGCTCCTCTTCAAGCCTCTTTTGAAGGATCTAGATTTAACAATGAATCATCATCTCCGCTTGAGGTTCAATCAGAACATAAAAAGTCAGTTTTGACTCCTTCACAAGACCTGATCCTTCCTAAGGTGCTGGATCACCACCTAACAAAGACAGCTTTCCTTCCTTCAAACAAGGTTCTGTTCTTAACACACCTCTTTTAGAACCTTCTCCCTTTGCAGATGACCTCAGCAAGAGAGCTTTTGAGAACCCTGGGGATTGTGGCATTATAACCTTTCCTATTCTTTCTTGTGCCAGGCTCCACATAAAGAAGATACAGTGGTATCTCAAGTAAGTCCAGCTTCAACACTATCGCCCATTAGACTTTTTGATTCCCGTCTTCCCTTCATCAAGAAAGAGTTGCTTTGGTGGATCACTACTTTTTCCCTCAAACCGAGGATGCCCTTTCTGGTTCCTCCTCCTTGCCAAGAGCATCTCAAGAGGTGCATCCGACCTGGTATTAGGAACCTGTTCAGACAACATCAGGATCAAAGGGGTTTGGTCTGCCAGGGAGATGAAAGGTCATATAAATGTCAGAGATAAAAGCTCTGATTCTGACCCTTCAGGCTTTGAATCATCTTTGTGCTGTGGATCCCCTCAATGTTCACGGGCAATACCTCAACTTATGCCTTTGCAGATTAGCCTCAGTGGCGTTGGAAATTGCTGTACAGCATAAGTTATGTTCTTTGGGCAGTTTACATTCTCTCAGAGAGGAACACAGTGGAAGACATATTGAGCAGATCCAGGGCAGACCCCCACAAATGAATGTTAAATAGGGATGTCTTCCCGGACATTGTCCATCAATGCAGTACACCACAGAGCTTATTGCCCCACCGTAATAGACAGTTAAAGCGGTTTTGTTCCAGGGTTCCATGTGCTCAGGCATGGAAGACAGATGCCTGTCTTTCTCTTGGAAGGGGGCTTCCTCTTTGTTCATGTTACCCTGCTGCAGTCATCACACTTGGGTTATCCTGCTGTCAGGCAGTCCATGATCAGCCGAATTCCAAAGTCTTGGTCCGCGTCTGTTGCTGTCGCTTATTCCCTGGCGTCAGTCGCCAGGGATATGTAAGAGGCATCAGACACCATTTTCTTCAGTCTTTCTTGCCACGCGGTGCCGAAGCAGAAGCAGTTTGTAAGTGCCGGTTGGCCGACACCTGAGATTTTCGATTTGAATTTCAGTCCGAAGTCTTCAATAAAGCTAAGTACCCCGTTGGGGAACATTTTCTTGCCTCAGTCCGATGTCAGAAAAAATTAACAATTGCATTTCTTGTGGAAAGCAAATACCTCATAAGAACTTCCATTCCTATTGTATTCCTTGCCTAGGCCCAGACCAGCGTCACAGGTTGTCAGTTTTGTGCTAGGTTTAATAAACGAACTATCAAATGCCGTTTTGACTTCGCACGGCATTACTTTGGTAGGAAATTTAATTATATCATGCCGTCGGAGCAGCTGACGACCGCCACTCATAAAAAATGCAAGGATAAGGACAGGCAGCCTAGGAATAAGCCAGACACCGAGGCCTCAGCTGGGCCCGTCGCCGGTTCTCCGGTATTCATTGAGGCGCCTACGCAGCCCCTGACTACCGCAGAGCTGGAAACCCCAGACAGCTGTGGATTCCCATGCGGAATCTGCTAGGACTTCTACCGACACCGGACCAGAACTAGACACCAGTGCAATGGAAACGCCTTCGGTTTCTGAAGGTGTCTTCAGACCGACTACACTCCCCATTAAATCTTATGCTAAACTTAAAACTTCTTTAAAACCTTATGAAGATTCTGATGCTGAGGACTCTATTCCCTCAGCATCTCCCCTGAACTACTCTTTTGGGGAAACTTTACATACCATGAGGGAACATTTCCACTGGGAAGACCAGGATTACTCAGATTCTAAGAAAAGGCTCTGAGAGTTCCTTTTACTACCCCAGCACAGACATCTTGCTATCCTTCCTGTTCTGGATATTGTGGATGATGTTTACTTGGAGTCTAGTTTAAATCAGACTCTTCCTCCTGCTCCAGCCAAACCAGACAGATACTACAGAGTACCTGACTCGCACAAATTCCTTTATATAAAGCCCTGTAGCTGACCCAGAAACAATTTGCCAGGGTCCTAAGGGAGCAAAAAGCTTCTATGGCTAAAAATCCTGTGCCCTCTGAAAGGTTCCAGAGCACTAGATAGATGGGGAAGAAAATATACACCTCAGCTACTCTGGCTATGTGAGCATTAAATTGCCAGTTTTACATGTTGAAATATCAACAATTTCTAATGTCTCAGTTAAAAAATGAGCACACATTCAGAACTGCCTGAATTCAAAGAAATGCAGGATCTGTTGCATGCAGCTGAACAGGTGGGCAAACATACTTTACAATGCGGATTTGACTCATTGGAAGCTTCTTGTAGAGCAGCTGTTACTGGCTCTGTCATACGTAGGCATGCTTGGTTAAAAGAACAAACCCTCCCTGACCATGTTAAAGCAAAATTATTGGATGCACCTTTACAACAGGATGTATTATTTGGTGTCAAAGCAGAAGAGGTTTTAAAGAAAATGGAGGATAAGGCAAAGTCTATGCAAACGATCAAGGATTTTTTGCAGGTACAACCCCCACGATTCAGCAGAAATTGGCCAACAAAAAAATGTTCCTTTCCAGCTTCAGACAGATCACAGAGGGGCAAATACATACGCCCAAGGGGCAGAGGTCAGTCACAGGGCCCTTACAAACCTCGCCAATGGGGTTCTGCTACCCAGGAAGGAGGAGAAGACAGGCTCCAAGCTATCAGAGACAAACACAATGACTCTATCATCAAACTACCAAGCAAATCTCTCCTGGCAACTCCCTTGGGAGGAAAACTAGCATTTTTCTCAGACAACTGGCACATCATCACAAAAGACAAATGGGTTCTAAACATTGTCTCTCAAGGATACAGATTCTACTTTCATACCTTACCAAGGAACAAAGGAATGCCAAACCTGCCACCAAATCAATGGGCAGAGGCACAAAACAAATTACAGCTCTCATGAACATGAGAGCCATTCAACAAGTACCTACACAGGAGCAAGGACAAGGATTTTACTCAAAACTCTTCCTTGTCCCAATAAAGACAAGGCATGGAGACCCATTCTGGATCTTTCAGTTCTGAACACCTATCTGCAAGTATCAAAATTCAAGATGCTAACTCTGCAGCAGCTTCTTCCCATGCTGGGCAAGAATGCTTGGCTAGTCACTTTGGTCCTCAAGGAGGCATGTCTTCATGTCCCTATCAGACAAATTTGCAGAAGATACCTCCGCTTCATTGCAGGTTCAAAGCATTATCAATTCTCTGCACTGCCCTTTGGCTTATCTACTGCGCCCAGGGTCTTCACAAAATGCCGGGCGCCAGTAATTTACATACTGCAGACAAAGGAATTCAAATATACCCATACCTGGGCGACTGCCTTATTCAAGCAGAAATCAAAGACATTCTTTTAAAGCATCTGGCATTTGTCAAACACCTTCTAAGTTGCCTAAGGTACACAGTAAACGAAAATAAATCAAAACTAGTTCCCTCACAAAACATAATATTCCTGGGTGCCAGCTTGAATACAACAGTCCAGATGGCTTATCTCACGCCAGACAAGCAACAACAGCAGTTTCAATATTTCAAAATAATGGCAACAAAGACCCAACTCCTGCAAGAAAAATTCTGCAGGCCTTGGGATTCATGGCATCTTGCATACTACTAATACCATTTGCAAAACTGCATATGAGGAAATTACAATGGTACATGAAAAGCGTATGGACTCAGCACAGCCACAACTTGGAAACCATGATACCAGTCATTCCCCTGCCTTCAACAGGAGTTTCTATGGTGGGCACAGGCATGTCACCTCAACAAGGGTCAGCCTTTCACCTTACCCACAGCCAGGCAAACTATGACAACAGATGCATTGGACTATGACTGGGGAGCACACATGGCAGGGCAGTGCATTCAGGGCAAATGGACTACAGATCAGAGGCATCTGCATATCAATCAAAAAGAAATGCTAGCAGTACAGAATGCCCTAACAGCTTTCAAGGACATTCTACACCCAGGACAACTAATAATAAAGACGGACAATACCACAGTGTGGTACATAAACAAGCAAGGGGGCACACATTCCTACCCTCTATGCAGGCAAGCAATGACCTTGTGGAACACTGCACTGTCTTACCAGGTTCACTTACAAGCACAATTCATGCCAGGACAGAAAAACACATTGGCAGACGACCTAAGCAGAAATATCATGCATCCACAGGATGGAAACTAGATCCACAAGTATTTGCAATGATAACTCAAACATGGGGACGCCCAGACATAGATCTGTTTGCAAGCCCCCACAACCACCAACTTCAAAAATTTTGCACAAGGACCTTCCACCCACTAGCCTGGAAAGTGGACGCCCTCTTTCAGTTGGAAAACATTAACAGTGTATGCCTTCTTTCCACTACCTCTTCTAACAAAGGTACTGCTGAAAGTCAGATTAGAGGCCACAAATGATACTCGTTGCACCAGACTGGCCACGTCAGTATTGGTAACCACTTTTAAGGAACATGGCCCCCGGCCCACCATGGATTTTGCCACAAATTCCTCACCTGCTCACCCAGCGAGATCATCAGATTCTACACAGCCAGCTCAAGACTTTAAACCTGGCTGCATGGCCGTCACCTAAACAACCAGCCAACACCTTTATCAAAGCTGTTATGGATGTCATTCTGGAGGCCAGGAGACCCAGCACCAGGAAAACCTATTCAGATAAATGGAAAAGATTTTGCACCTGGAACAAGGCTAAAGGCTCAAACCCCTTGATCCAAACATCCCTCAGATTCTACAATATTTAACTGAGATGTTACACAAAGGACTTTCCTTTTCATCTATTAAGATCACGCCTCAGCAATTTCAGCTCATTACAGCACGGATCCTCCTTTATTCTCACATCCACTCCTGAGACAACAGTTCCTCAGAGGGGCTAAGAACTTAAGACCGCCAAGGAGAGCTCAACACCTACTTGGGATCTCAACTTTGTTCTGGAAAAGTTTACACTACCGCCCTTTGAACCAGCTTTTTCTGCTGATTTAAAATTTCTTAATTGGAAAACTGCCCTACTACTAGCAATAACCTCAGCTAGAAGAGTCTCAGAGCTACAGGCACTAATGGCAGTGGAACCTTTCATCATTTTCATCAAAACAGAGTCTTTGTATGAACAAATCCTTCCTTTATGCCAAAGGTGGTATCCAGTGTGGCCCTAAACCAAACCATTCACTTGCCCACCTTCTTCCCAAATCCCAGAACAAAGGCGAAAGACTCCTGCACTCTTTGGACATTCACAGGCAATTACGTTACGACTTGGATAAAACTAAGGCTTTCAGAGAAACTGACCAGCTTTTGTAGCCTATGCTACAGGATCATAAGGAAAAGCCATCTCAGAACAGACCATTTCAAAATGGATAGGGCATTGCATACGTTTCTGTTACATCATGGGAAACCAGTACCTGCTAACATTAGGTCCCACTCCACCAGGGCTACAGCTACATCAGCAGCCTTTCACAGGGGAGTGCCAACCAAGAGATATTCTGGAAGCTGCTTCTTGGAGTTCAGTGCACACCTTCACCAAACACTATCACTTACTTCTGTACTCTAAGACTAGAGCTGGTTTTGCCATTGCAGTTTTGCAGGGCTTACTAGCTTCTTCTAACCCTGTCGGACTCCACCTCACATCCTTAGCTTTGGGATTCAACCCAAGAGTGATGACTACAGCAGGGTAACACAGACATAGTACAGTTTTGTACCTACCATAAATGTAGATGTTCGAGTGTTCACCCTGCTGCAGTCCAGGTTACCCTCCCTCCATCCCCTCTGAACTAGCTGAACTTATCTCTACCACTCTATCCTATACTATCTCTGTGGTGTATTTGCTTGTGCCTAAGGGTTTTGTTTTTTGTTTTATTTTTATATAGCTATATATATATATATATATATATATGTGTGTGTGTGTATATATATATATATATATATATATATATATATATATATATATATATATATTGGGGGCACCTGACATCTGGGGCAAGAAAAACTGAAGAAAATGGCATCAGATGCCTCTTGTATATACCCTGGTGCACTGACATCAGGAAGAAGTGACGGCAAACGACGCCCGGACCAAGACTTTGGAATTCGTGCCGACTGCAGGACTGCCTGATGGCAGGATAACCCAAGTGTGATGACTGCAGCAGGGTGAACACTCGAACATCTACATTTATGGTAGGTAAAAACTGTCACGTTTTCCCTCCCCTACCCCTGTTGTAAAATTCTTCACAAAATTATGAGGACACACTTTCTGGAGAATTCCTTTTAGCCCAGACAGCACTGTTTTTCTTCTTCCACCTGGCCAGGGGCAATCATAAAGTTACCTTCCAGGATGGACCTTTTCATACAGTACAAAGGCTATCTCATTCATCCTCCTCTTAAAACCCTGCACTTAACTCTATGGCATTACTTTTCTGAGGACATGCTTCAGGTTTTACAGGAGGCTAGAAAACCACTTGGATATAAAAGTTTACACACCCTGTTAAAATGTTATTTTTGTGATATGAAAAATGAGACCACAATAAATCATTTCAAACCTTTTTCCACCTTTAATGTGACCTATAACTTTACAATTCAATTGAAAAAACAAATCTGTTGGGGAAAAATATAAAAAATAATAAAAAAGCATTACAATACGCTGGTTGAATAAGTGTCCAGAACCTTAAACTAATACTTTGTTGTGCGTGCACACCCTTAAACTAATACTTTGTTGAAGCACCTTTTGATTTAATTGCAGCATTCAGTCTTCTTGGGTAGGAGTTTATCAGCGTGGCACATTCTTGACTTGGCAATATTTGCCCTCTTCCTTGCAAAAAGGCTCCAAATCTTTCAGATTGTGAGGGCATCTCTTGTGCACAGCTCTCTTCAGGTCACCCCACAGATTTTCTATTGGATTTAGGTCTGGGCTCTGGCTGGGCCATTCCAAAACTTTAAATCTGAAGTAGTTAACTTCATTTGATCATCAACCTGTGGGTTTCAGATCCGATATGGATCCGAGCCGGCAGCTTCCCAAGCTAAAGATCTGAGCTCCAAGCTCTTACCCTTTACCCATACTACACTGCAACCTCCTTCCAGTCCTCAGATATTTGCTGCGGCTTGGCCAAGATGTGATCTCTGAGCTCCAGGCAGGCAGAGTGGGATTTTGATCAAGCTTTGGCTATGCGCTTTGTTAGTGCGTGTGTGAGCAGTTAGTTTTTTTTCCCCTTGTTCTCCCTCGGGCTTACCATGTGTGTGTGTGTGTGTGTGTGTGTGTGTATATATAAATATATATATATATATATATATATATATATATATATATATATATATATATATATATGGTTTAAAGTTGTAGAACTTTTCCCTAGTGTAGGCCTCCTTTCACGACCTTCGCATGCGTGTGTGTTTGGCTAGTTAGCCTTGATTAGTGTAGGGGTGGCTATGTCGGAATCTCAAAGCTGACCTTTTCTAAATGCACAGGGTGTGGCCATAAGCTGTCGCTGGCCAATAGTCAAACACTGTTCGTGGGTGTGTTTAGGGTTCCCAGTCTTACTTCAGACTGCAAAATCTTTGCAGCCTTCAACCCCGGACCCTGCAGGATTGCAGGGCCAAGCTGATTCTGGCTGGTGGGTCTTCCAGTGGAACCAGCGGCTTCTTCCTCTTCTTCAGCCATGCTTGTGGCTGTACAAGCTCTGGTCCTCCTACCCTGTCCAGGACTCCCACTCCCACTTCAAAACAGGGCGATAGGCCAGAGGAGAAGCACAAACAGAAAGATAGAGAAAGAGAAAAAGGGCCGAGACAAGGAGAGGGGGTCGCAAGAGACCAGTAGACTCAGATCCGTCAGACCCCCTGCTAAAGTGGTCTCCAAGCCTGAAAAGTTACTAGGCCATCTTCACCTCTGCTCCGTTTTCCAAGATTCTTCCCAGAGCCAGAGGAGGTTCGGCTCCTTGAGGTCATCCTGCGCCCGGCCCTCAGGGCGGTGTCTGTGACCTCCTCCAGATCCACAAGGAGCCTCTCTGAAGCTGACATGGACGGATGATAAGGTTCTTACAAACTCAATTGCAGATATGAGTGTTGCTGGCTCCCCCTCCCACATGGCGGGTAGTTCAGCTCTGATATTCACCCGATAGTACCTTCTCCAATCCATCCTCGGGTTTGGTGTCTCTAGATCTGAGGCCCGGAGTCAGGGGTCGGGCCGATGGTTCCTCCAACCTCAACGCCCGGCCATGCCCTTGAGTTGGTCTGATCCTATGTCTGATCCGAGCTCTCAGAGCCGGGATCTGGGCGTCGGATCTGAGGTGATGAGTGGTGCCGTTGGCTCTGTTGTGGTCAGGACATACCATCCCTCTGGGTCTGGCTATTCCGGCTCTGCTCTGATCCCCTCAAATCCAAGGCCACGGCTACTCGTTCCACCAGTTTCAGGGAAGCTGGTTCCCCTCCAGCCTTCATTGTAGAGAGGGTACTCTCAGGAGGATTGAGACCCCTCACTCTTTCCTCGGAGTCTGCCCCTGCTCCCTCACAGTTGAGTATATCTTCTATCATCCAGTCCTCCCAGGGACAGCCTGTGTCTGATACACCCCATACGGTTCCCCTCGAGGAATATGAAACTTTGTGAGGCCTCCCTGGAGAGTCCTCCCGAGGAGGCTCATCGCAAATGCCAGTGCAAGAGGAGGCACATGGGTTCCCCAGGTCCCTCACTGAGGATACCGACTTGGAGGAAGGGAAGTCTCCCTCAGATTGCCCAAAAAAATCTCCTTTGGAGACCTAATGGACATTTTTCTGCCAGAGGGAGGCTGGTCCGCCCAAAAGTCTTTCTCGGAAGAGTCTGTATTTCTGGAGGCGTTCGCAGGCCCATCTACCTCTTGGGTGTCCCCGGCTGATCCTCTGGTGGATCTCATTGCCACCAGAGCTTGAAAGGAACGGACACTGTAGAGCCAATATCAAAATGGCCAGGTAAAGTGTTGAGCCCTCCTCCTGACAAGCCCGCATGGAGTAAAGGGTTCCCCAGTTGATGCCACGGTGGGGCAGCGGCCACCAAAAGGAACTGGCCCAGGAAAGTTCCTCAGTCTATCCTCCGGACAAGAGTCTGCAAGGCGATGGATGCGTCTTGGAAGCGGGCTTATGCTTTGCTACCTTTGCCATAAAGGCACTGAACTATATGTAGCTACGCATTATTGATTAGACTTGAGCACAACCTCGTGAAAAGAATGCGCTGAGTCTCCCCGGAGTCCATTTCCGGCCGAGGATAAATGGTCATTCTCAGCTTGTATGGCCACTCTTAAGTCAGTTACAAATATGTCCATGGGTTTTACTCTGTCACGCCACTGAGGGAGTCACTAGGGCAGCCGGGTCCAGTATTGCCATGAGGTGTCATGCCTGGCTCTGGCTTCACGATTTTCGGAACCTTTCAAGGCATCAGCCATAAATGCCCTTTTGACCAGTTCGACCCTGTTCGGAAAACCGTCCGAGACACAGTAGTCAGAGTGAGAAGGATGGGGAAGTTAAGCTGTGTCGGCTGTTGGGATCTGCTTGTCCAACCCTCAAGGTCCTTCTCCAGGAACCAGCGAGGGCAGAAGTTGTTGTTCTGGAAGTCTCAGCATTCCTGGGCAGCTCTGTTCACTTTTTTTTTTTTTTTTCCCTAGAGGCAGGGGGGACAAGGTGGGCGCCAGCCCAGAAGCAGAGAGGACACAGAAGAACTTTTGGGTTATGGGAGCCTTTTTGGGATTGACCCGCGCAGCAACCCTGAGGTTGCCTGACTGCTCCACTCTAGAGGCAGTCGGGGGGTGTTTTCAAAGCACCTAGCTCAATGGGAGTCCATAACATCAGACAGCTGGGTGCCTTGAATAATATCCAGAGGCTGTTCCATTACCTTCATAAACAGTCCCTTAACCACAAGGTGCCTCCCGGATGTCCCACCACGCTCAAAGGGAGGCGGTAGCTTTTAAATGGAAAATCTGCTAGGCAAAGAGCAATCCAGCCGGTTCCCTCAGACCAGTCTGGATCAGGCATCTATTCCAGGTTCTTTGTGGTGCCAAAATAGGCGGAGACTTGGGGCCAGATTCTCGACCTATCCACAATGAACCTGTTCATTGCCAAGGGAAAGTTCTGGATGGTCACATTACAATCCATCCTGCTGTTCTTGCAGGAGGAAGACTGGATGTGCTCTGTAGACCTCAGGATGCGTACTACCATATCCTGATGGACAGGTGATCCAGGGCGTTCCTCCGCTTTCGGCTAGGAGCCAGTGGCTACCAGTTTGGGTCCCTCCGGTCTCACCACAGCCCCCAGGGTGTTTACTAAGGTCATAGCAGTTGTGGCGGCCACCTAAGGCTCAGGGCATTCAGGTCTTCCGTTACCTGGACAATTGGCTCCTCCTTCGCCCCAACCAGGCATCGACTTGTGCTAACCAGAAATTCCTTTCTTCAGTTATCGAACCTACTGGGTATTACAATAAACATTCTGAAGTCCTCTCTTCAACCTGTTCCAGATTCTGGACTTCATAGGGGCAAGAATAGATTCTCTTCAGGCCAGGATATTTTTTGACCCCAGACAGACTTTGGAACCTGACCTTTTTATGTCTTGGCGCTTCTAGCTGAGCGCCTTCACCCCCAGCAGATTTAGTCCTGAGACCCTTAGGGTCCCATGGCAGCAACTATAAATCTGCTTCTTGTGCACGCGATCTGCATATGAGGTGTCACAGTGGGCGTTACAAGTTCAGTGGTCTCTGTTATACCAGCCCCTAGACTTCCTGATTCCCTAAGCAAGGTGTGCAAGCTTCTTTCATGGGGTGGTTTCAATCCCAGGATCTGCAAGAAGGGCGGCCCTTTGTTCGTCTCCACCCCAAGCCATGGTGATCACAGAAACCTCTCGTCTGGGGGCCTGGCATTGCTCCAGGCAGGACTGTCAAGGCACGTGGACCCCAAGCGAGACCGTTCTGCATATCAGTGTTCTGGACATGAGAGGATTCCTTTTAGCGTTGCAGGCCCTTCATGCTTCTCTTTCTCTGGGAACTATTGCAATTCAGTCAGACAATGTTGAGTGGTCTGGTATATCAACAAGCAGGGGGAACCAGGTCCTACCCACTTTAATCGAGAAGGCCATGAGGTGTGGGAATGGTGATTCCCACCAACCATTTTCTGATAGCAATGCTCATCGGAATTAGGTCCAACATTTTGACTGACAAACTGAGCAGGACTATCCTCTTGCCTCAAGTGGTCTCTGAACCCTTATGTAGCCGGAACAGATCTTCCTCAAGTGGGATCAGCCTTGCTGCGTTCTCTTCACATTGCCGGCACACAAGTCCTCTATCAGGAAGGTGTACCATAGTAAATAAAAGCGTTTTCCATTTGGGTTTCTCAGAGAAATTTTGATCCCTTTACGCTCCTGTTCCAGCCATGTTAGAATTTTTTGCCTCAAATTTTTCAAGCAGAGGCCATCTCTTCCACAGCGAAAGCTCAGCTGGTGGCTATATCCCATTTCCATTCAGGTTCTCTAGCTGCTGCCAGAATTTGTAAGACCTTTATCAAAGGTACTTTTTTACTGAAGCCCCCTATTAAGCATCTTTCTCCTCCATGGGACCTGACCTTGGTTCTTCAGGCCTTAGTTGCGCCTCCATTTGAACCTGCAGCATCAGTTGATTTGAAATTCTTGTCATGGAAGACAGCTTTCCTGGCGGCTATCTCTTCAGCCAGAAGAGTGTCAGAGCTTCAAGCCTTATGTATGAAACTGCCATACTTAGTTTTTCATCCACCAAGAATAGGGGTGCGTCTCAAGACTAACCCTTCTTTCCTTCCTAAGAAGTTGCTTCAGAGTCTAACATTAATCAGTCTATTAATCTTCCAGTATTCTTCTTTCAAAATAAAGGGGAATACAAACTTCATTTGCTGGGCGTTCACAGACAGTTACGCTTTTACTTGCATAGGTCCTAAGCCCTTCACGTCTGATCAGCTTTGTTTCCTTTGCTAAACCTTTTTTTGGGCAAACCACTTTCAAAGGTGACTCTTGCTAGATGGATCTCTCTCTCTCTATTTTACAGGGATACAAGGAACATGGATTACTGCAGAACCAGACAGGGTTCATGCTCACTCTACTAGTTCTATGGCTACTTCTGCTGCATTTTGGTCCAGAGTTTCCGTGGATGACATTTGTTCAGCGGCTACCTGGGCTTCCTCACACTGCTTATTACTTAAACTGGATATGGTGTCTAGAAGAAGGGAGGGCTTCTTTTGGTTCTGCAGTGCTCCGGAATATTCTTCCTTAAAGGGCCTCCCAAGATTTTTGGTAGCTGGCGACTCTGTTCCATGGGTTGATGATCAAATGAGTTAACTACTTCAGATAAAGAAGTTATGTACTCACCATAACGTTCCATCTAAGTAGTTAGACTGTTTGTCAACTAACTTTCTTCCATCTCTCCTTCCCCCTGACCTTAGTGGTTTGTCTCTGTTTTGGGCTCAGTGTCCTGGGTCTGGTGAGCTGGTTTGTATTCTGGTCAGGTTATGTCTCTTAGGTTTGTTGTGTGACACGCGGTGGGTGGCAAACTCGATCTGAGGATTGGAAGGAGGTTGCCGTTAATGTGGTATGGGTAAGGGAGGGCTTGGAGCTCGGATCTTTTGTGGAAGCTGCTAGCTCAGATCCGTGTTAGATCTGAAACCCACAGGTTGCTGACAAATGAAGTCTAAACTACTCAGATGGAGCGTTATGGTGAGTACATAACTTCTTTTTTCTTCTGGTGAAGCCATTCTTTTGTTGATTTGGATGTATGCTTGGGTTCATTGTCATGTTGAAAGATGAAATTTCTCTTCATCTTCAGCTTTCTAACAGGCATACCAGAAGATTGTGGGCGAAAAAGTGATTGGTATTTGGAACTGTTCATAATTCCCTCCACCTTGACTAAAGCCCCAGTTCCAGCTAGAAAAGCAACCTAATGCGTGATACTGCCACCACCATGCTTCACCGTGAAAATGGGTGTTCTTTTGGTGATCACGAAGTGTTGTTTTTGTACCAAACATACATTTTGGAATTTTGGCCAAAAGTTCAACCTTAGTCTCATCAGACCATAAACTTTACATTTTCCACAAGCTTTTGGGAGACTTGATGTATTGTTTGCAAATTTTAGCTGGGCCTGGATGTTGATTTATTGATATTGCTTGATTGTAATGACAGAAGTTTGAGTAGACTTTTATGGTTGAAATGTTCTGACTTAGGAAGTTTTGTTTTTATTGGTTAATACATTTTGTTTCATTGCTTACTGGAAAAATGTTCAAAACTGTATTATGCAAGGAATATAATTTAATACAGTCAGGAAGGTGAATCAAAAAACACATGCATGGTCCAAAAAATGTGTGCAAGGGGACTGTGATTTAAAAACAGCCCAAAGGTAAACTTTATCTGCCATTGGCCAGATGCATTTTCTTTGAATGTTGGTTTCACTGTTTCAATGAGTGTGAGTTTGAAGGGCAGAGACTTTTTAATGCTAAGTATTTTTTCATTGTGAGACTGTATTGCTTTGTTTAGCAAATATCTATCAGTGTTTGTGTTATAAAAGTTTTAAATTAAATCCAAATAATCACTGTAGAAGTAAATCAGAAAACAGTACACACATTGAGAGGTTTACAGAGTGTTTGTGGTAAATGGGGAGAAATAGCCAAGTAATGGGACACGGGGATGGGGGGGGGGTTGTTGAGAGCCCTGGTCCATTATCCATTTGACCATGATCCAGCTCTGCTCCTAAGAGGAACTTTCTTTCAGACATACAGTGAGATGAATGATGCAACATTTCAAATGGGCAGGCACTAAGATCAGTGATGCACAGAAGAAATTATGTGCCCTTTTAGATATGAATAACCCCAAGCTTTCTGTCACCCTCCCCCATCCCCCAATTTTGGATGCCTTTTTGGCTCCCTCTATTAATGCTTCTTTATACCTAGAATCTCAATCTCCTGCTAAGAAACCAGAATAGATTTTGTAATATTCCTGAACATCAAAAGTTTCTTTACAAAAATCCTTTCCACATCCTGCTTTAATTTCACTTTCCACAGAGAAGCCCACTGAACTCTTGCCATTCTCCAATGTATTGCCTACTGATAAGGATAGTAGGGCCATGGACAGGTATGGAAAAAATGTTCATACCTCTGCTGTTAATTGACAGACTCCTATGACAGAGTACCTTCTATCTGTTCTCTGTATCATGGGGAAAGTTATTTATGCCAAACTAGAGTCAGTACGTTTTCTACTTTAACTCTCCATAGTTCTCCCTCTTAATGTGGTCAGACACTAAAGTGCAGTTCTGATGTTGCTGAGGCGTCTTCCAGAGTTGCTGCATTACGTTTTTTCATTCATTGATATTCTTTGATAAGGTGCCAGTCCCTACCACAGGATGTCAAGGCCAAGTTGTTCCACTCTCATCTTTTTGGATCTGTGGCTCCTGATCTATTTAATATATTGCAGGAAAAGAGGATGGGGATGCAAGACTTGAAACAGATTTTGCTTTTCCCTTGGCCTAAATAGCAGAGGAATTATCCTGTTGAAACTGGCCCTTTTGTTAAAGGTGAACAAAAGCAACCTCAAAAGGGCCAAAGAATTAACAAGCAGATATTTCAAGACAAATCAGTACAGGACAATAAAGGATCGAAAACATTCCTTTCTTAATAAACCACAGGCTTTATTACTGTTTTCTCATCACTTCAGCCAGGTTCCCACCTTTCCAAATATGCTGTTTCTTCCTCTCTTCCAGTCTAGAGGGACATCACTTCAGACATGTGGGTTATTTCCATTGTAGAAGAGGGTTACAGAATGTCCTGAAAGACTCTTCCCTCTTCTTAGTAATTCTTCAGCCTCTCAAAATTAGTTGTCTATCTTCCTTTTTTTGCAGGATGTCTTACTACAAGGAACCATTCAGCTGGTTCCTCTCTGTGTGACAGGGGATGTTCTTCATGTTTCAATGTTGCAGTCATCACATTTGGGTTATCTGCCTGCAGGCAGCCCCCAACCTGCCTGAATACCAGAGTCTTCGGATTTCTGCGTCAGATGCTGTCTCTTCTTCCATGACATCAGGGGTATAAAACATGCAGCCGATGCCATTACATCAGTCTTTCTTGCCG
Organism: Protopterus annectens; assembly: GCF_019279795.1. Lineage (NCBI taxonomy): Eukaryota > Metazoa > Chordata > Ceratodontiformes > Protopteridae > Protopterus > Protopterus annectens. Next base: position 536,884,121 of record NC_056726.1, read on the forward strand.
TATGTGCCCGAAGCAGAAGCAGTTCGCAAGTGCCAGTCGGCCAACTCCTGAAATTTTCGTTTTCGAGTTTCAGATCTCTCTCTTCCAGTCTAGAAGGACATCACTTCAGACATGAGTTCTTTCCATTGTAGAAGTCTTCAAGAAAGATAAGTACCCCGTTGGGGATCCTTTTTCTTGCTCCATCCGATGTCAGTAAAAGTTAACAATTGTCTTACCTGTGGAAAGCAAATACCTCATAGAGATTTTCATTCGTACTGCATCCCTTGTTTAGGCCCAGACCACGACATCCCTTGCTGTTGGTTTTGTGCCTTGTTCAATCCCCGAACTGGGCTATTTTTGCAGCCAATTACTTTCGTACTCTGTCTCAATACTCCGAAATGGCTTCGCGGCTTCATCTGACTACCGATCTTTCAAAAAAACGTAAGGAAAAAGACAGAGACAGACTGCATAGATCCAAAACTGCCGACGACGCTTCCGTTAAGCTAGTCGACAGTCCGCTGGTACTTAGTGAGGTGCTTTCACAGCCCCTGATACCTGCTACTTCAGATTCGCAGGCCTCTACTAAGACCCATTCGGAGTCCAGTATGCCACGAGATGCTTCTTCGACTAAGGAACCTGTGGATGTCTCTACCTTGGAATGGTCCGTATCCGCTATGCAGGCATCGGCTTCTGAGGGTGTATTCAGACCTACAGACTTGCATTTTAAGCCATCATTTCCATCCAGAAGTTCAATCCCTCAGGCATAAAACTCTTACTACACCTAGAAAACCGACGACCAAACCACTTAACTCTGTTCCATATGCCTAAACAAATGCTTAGAATGGCTGAAGACCTTATTACCTTAATTAGGGAAAGCCAGCCTTCCCCCTCTAAGAGACCAAGAACTGAATTTCTTACTGTTTCTTCTGATCAGGAATCTGATATTTCTGCTCCTTCTCATTACCAGGTTTGCACTTGTCTACTTATGAGGATTCTGATGCACAGGATTCCTATCCTCTGCTTCCCCTCCAGAAGATTATTCTTTCAGTGAAACCTTGTATACTCTTAAGGAGCATTTCTGCTGGGAAAGCCAGGATTACTCTGAGTCCAAAAAGAGGTTTAGAGAATTCTTACTCCTGCCCCAACACAGACGTCTAGCTATCCCACCTGTTCTGGACATTGTAGATGATGCTTTCTTGGAATCTAGCCTTACCCCAGACACTTTACCTCCAGCTTCCAGAAAACTTGACCGGTATTAGAGTACCTGACTCTCACAAGTTCCTCTTCAAGAATCTTTCTGCAGATCCAGAGACCATTTCCCAAGGACCAAAAGGCATTAAGGCTACAGTTGCCAAAAATCCTACCCCTTCTGATAGTGATTCTAGAGCCCTAGACAGATGGGGTAAGAAGGTATACACTTCTGCTACTTGGCCATTAGAGCTTTAAATTGCCAGTTTCATATGTTAAAGTATCAGCAGCATATTAGGGGACTACTTAAACAGAAAATGGTGATTCCTGACTGTGCTGAACACAAAGAATTACAGGATTTAATGCATTCTGCAGAACAAGTTGGTAAACATACTTTGCAATGTGGTTTTGACACTTTAGAAGCATCTTGCAGGGCTGCTGTCACTGGGTCTGCACTTAGAAGGCATGCTTGGCTTAAGGAACAAAACTTGTCAGATCATGTTAAATCTAAATTACTAGATGCTCCCTTAAACCAAGACTTCAAAAAGATGGAGGAAAAAGCTAAATCTATGCAAACTGTTAAAGATTTCCTACAAGTACAGCCTCCCAGATTTAGTAGGCATTGGCCTTCAAAGAATTGGTCATTTCCAGTCTCTTCCAGGCCTTCTCAGTCCTAACCCAGGAACAGCAAACCACCTAGGTTACAGTGTCAGGCTGTGCACAGACCTAAGTAGTGGGGAGCTCCCACTTCCAAAGCAGGGAGTAATAAGCCACCCCACCACGGAAAAATGGCACAATGACTTAACCTTAACCCTTCCAAGCCCTGCTCAACTGCCTGCTCCCTTAGGAGGAAAGCTCGCCTTGCATGCAAAAAACACTGGGAACTCATTACCCAGGACAAATGGGTTTTGAACACAGTTTCCCAAGGATATAGATTCCACTTCCACACACTACCCAACCCCAAACGGTTGGCCAGACCTCCCCCAAATCACTGGTTGGAGGCCCAACAGCAGGTTCTGTCTCTTCTAAGTATCAGGGCTATTCAGCCTGTGCCTGCAGAACAAAGCGGGCAAGGTTTTTATTCAAGATTTTCCTGGTACCCAGAAAAGACAGCTCCTGGCATCCTATCCTGGACCTCTCTGTTCTCAACAACTTTCTGGTAATTCCAAAATTCAAAATGCTAACACAACAGCTTCTTCCTATGCTAGGCAAAGATGCCTGGCTGGCAACCTTAGACTTAAAGGAAGCTTACCTGCGCATTCCAATAAGGGAACCTTGCAAGAAATACCTGTGCTTCAGGGCAGGCTCCATCAGTTCTCCACACTTCACTTTGGCTTATCTACTGCGCCCAGGGTATTCACAAAGTGTCTAGCTCCAGCCATTGCGTTTTGCAGGCAGAGAAATATTCAAATATACCCATACTTGAATGATTGATGCAGGCAGAAAGCCAGAACTTGCTATTACAACACCTGGCATTCGTAAAGAAACTTCTAACCTTACTGGGGTACACCATAAACAAAAATAAATCTCACCTAGTACCCTGCCAACAGATTATATTCCTGGGAGCAAGCTTGAATACAACTTCCTAGATGGCATTCCTCATGCCAGAGAAACAAGTTTATTTGACAACCTACTTCAAACTGTTGGCCACAAAACCCCAGCTATCTGCAAGGAAGATTCTGCAAGCCCTGGGGTTCATGGCCTCTTGTATTCTAATTCCACATGCAAGACTGCATATGAGGAAACTATAATGGTATCTAAAAAGCCTATAGTGTCAACAACCTCAGGACCTGGAATTAATGATTCCTATCATTCATTGTATAAAGACAGAATTCCTTTGGTGGGCAGAGGCCTGCTGCCACAACAAGGGGCTCCCTTTCATTCTACCCCCTGCCGCCCAAACCCTAACAACAGAAGCATCAGACTATACATAGGGGGCTCACTTGGCAGGGCAGTGCATTCAGGGCAAATGGAACCTGAGACAGATGCACCTGCATATCGATCAAAAAGAAATGTTAGCTGTACAGAATTCCCTGACAGCCTTCAAAGACCGTATTTTTCCAGGACAACTATTGGTAAAGACAGACACCACAGTTATGTGATACATAAACAGGCAGGGGGGAACCCACTCTTACCCTCTCTGCAGACTAGCCATGGCTCTGTGGAACACTGCCTTGAGCTACCAAGTGCACCTACAAGCTCAATTCCGGCCAGGCAAGCTAAATTCACTGGCAGATGACTTAAGCAGAAACCTCATGGACCCACACAAATGGAAACTAGAACCAAAAATATTCAACCTCTTGAGGAACAAATGGGGGACTCCAGAGGTAGATCTGTTTGCCTCCCATCAGAACTACCAGTTGGACAAATTCTGCACAAGGACTCCCAACAGTCAAGATTGGAAAGTGGATGCCCTGTCCTTTACTTGGGAAAGCCTCTCGGTTTATGCCTTTCCCCCTCTACCTCTCCTCGCGAAGGTTCTGCTAAAGATCAAACAGGACAAGCCAGGGACAATACTGATTGCACCGGACTGGCCACGCCAGCACTGTTACCCCCTCTTGCACAGTGTGACACTGCTGCAATCATGGCACCTTCCTCAGACCCCTTCCCTGCTGTCCCACCAGGCGGGTCAGATTCTGCACCCTCAGCTTCAAACCCTGAACCTTGCAGCCTGGCTAATTCCTTGAACTCTCCTCTAGCATCCCTCAGTAAGCAGGTGCTAGATGTCATTATGGAGGCAAGGAGGCCTAGAACTAGAAAATCCCATGCTGAAAAGTGGAAAAGATACTGTTCCTGGATCCAGACTCAGAGAATGGGCACAATGGTACCCAGCTTACCTCATATTCTTCAGTACTTAATGGAAATGCTCCACAAGGGCCTATCCTGCTCATCAATTAAAATTCATGCCTCTGCCATTTCAGCACGTTGTAATACTAAACCACCCCTCTTCTCTCACCCCCTGCTAAAACAATTCCTTAGAGGGGCCAGAAATTTAAGACTCTCCCAGGAGAGCCCCCACTCCAGCTTGGGACCTTAACTTTGTATTGGAAAAGCCCCCCCCCCCTTGAGCCAGCTGCAACAGCAGAGTTGAAATTCCTTTCTTGGAAAACAGCTTTCCTTCTAGCCATCACTTCAGCAAGAAAAGTGTCAGAAATACAGGCCCTTATGGCAGTGGAACCCTTCATTATCTTCCATGCGTATAGGGTTTCCCTCAGGACCAATCCTTCCTTTATGCCCAAGGTGGTGTCTAGTGTGGCCCTAAATCAGTCCATTCATTTGCCTACTTTTTTCCCTAATCCACAAAATAAAAGGGAACGAATACTGCACTTTCTGGACGTGCACAGACAACTTAGATTTTATTTGGACAGGACTAAGCCTCTCAAAATCTGAACAACTGCTAGTTGGCTTTGCTGCAGGGGTAGAGGGGAAGGCCATTTCAAAGCAAACCATTTCCAAATGGATAGCCCATTGCATTTATTTCTGCTACAAACACCATGGAAAACCTACCCCACAGGGGATAAGATCACATTCCACCAGGGCTGCATCTACCTCTGCAGCCTTTTTCAGAGACGTCAGTCCCTACCAGGGACATCCTAGAAGCTGCTACCTAGAGCTCTGTACATACCTTCACCAAGCATTACCACATGCCTATTTTTTTCTAAATCCAGAGCTGGTTTTGCCACTGCAGTGTTGCAGGGCTTAATAGCTGGCCCTAATGCTCTTTAACTTCTTCATCCCTTCCTTAGCTTTAGGAATTAACCCAAATGTGATGACTGCAACAGTGAAACAAGAAGAACATAGTACAGTTGTGTACACTTAACATAAATGTAGATGTTCGAGTGTATTCACTGTTGAAGTCCTGGTTACCCTCCTTCCAGCCCCCTGACTTCTCTTGGCTCTACCTTTCCTTCTTGTTTGGTATATTTAGCTTTTCTGGTGCATTTGCTTTTAGATGGAGGTGTATCATAACATATAATTGCTTCCCATTGTGGGGGCACCTGATATCTGGGGCAAGAAAAACTGATGTAATGGTGTCGGCTGCATGTTTTATACCCCTGACGTCATGGAAGAAGAGACAGCATCTGATGCAGAAATCCAAAGACTCTGGTATTCAGGCCGGCTGAGGGCTACCTGCAGGCAGATAAACCAAATATGATGACTGCAACAGTGAATACACTCTTAACATCTACATTTATGGTAAGTGTACACAACTGTACTTTTCTACTCAATGTTCTTGTTTCCCAGAAAGGAGGGCTCTTGGAGACCAAGTAATGACCTTTCCTTTCTCAACACTTTTATCAATATACCAAGTTTCAAAATGCTAACACTTCAGTATTTGTTTCCAATCATTCTCCAACAGGCCTTTCTAGCATCTCTAGATGTGAGGTATGCTTATCTGCACATTCCTATCGGTCCTCTTTTTTTTTTTTTTTAAGGAAATTGAGATTCTCGTATCTTTCTCTCTCTGTTTTTTTGCTTTACTCTTTGGTCTCTTTATGGCATAAAGGTATTCATAAAGTGCCTAGCTCCAGTCATAGCCTTTTTTAGACTAGAAGGAGTCCAACTGTTTCCTTTTCTGGATGATTTGCTATTCCAAGCTCCTCTTCAAGCCTCTTTTGAAGGATCTAGATTTAACAATGAATCATCATCTCCGCTTGAGGTTCAATCAGAACATAAAAAGTCAGTTTTGACTCCTTCACAAGACCTGATCCTTCCTAAGGTGCTGGATCACCACCCTAACAAAGACAGCTTTCCTTCCTTCAAACAAGGTTCTGTTCTTAACACACCTCTTTTAGAACCTTCTCCCTTTGCAGATGACCTCAGCAAGAGAGCTTTTGAGAACCCTGGGGATTGTGGCATTATAACCTTTCCTATTCTTTCTTGTGCCAGGCTCCACATAAAGAAGATACAGTGGTATCTCAAGTAAGTCCAGCTTCAACACTATCGCCCATTAGACTTTTTGATTCCCGTCTTCCCTTCATCAAGAAAGAGTTGCTTTGGTGGATCACTACTTTTTCCCTCAAACCGAGGATGCCCTTTCTGGTTCCTCCTCCTTGCCAAGAGCATCTCAAGAGGTGCATCCGACCTGGTATTAGGAACCTGTTCAGACAACATCAGGATCAAAGGGGTTTGGTCTGCCAGGAGATGAAAGGTCATATAAATGTCAGAGATAAAAGCTCTGATTCTGACCCTTCAGGCTTTGAATCATCTTTGTGCTGTGGATCCCCTCAATGTTCACGGGCAATACCTCAACTTATGCCTTTGCAGATTAGCCTCAGTGGCGTTGGAAATTGCTGTACAGCATAAGTTATGTTCTTTGGGCAGTTTACATTCTCTCAGAGAGGAACACAGTGGAAGACATATTGAGCAGATCCAGGGCAGACCCCCACAAATGAATGTTAAATAGGGATGTCTTCCCGGACATTGTCCATCAATGCAGTACACCACAGAGCTTATTGCCCCACCCGTAATAGACAGTTAAAGCGGTTTTGTTCCAGGGTTCCATGTGCTCAGGCATGGAAGACAGATGCCTGTCTTTCTCTTGGAAGGGGGCTTCCTCTTTGTTCATGTTACCCTGCTGCAGTCATCACACTTGGGTTATCCTGCTGTCAGGCAGTCCCGCAGTCAGCCCGAATTCCAAAGTCTTGGTCCGGCGTCTGTTGCTGTCGCTTATTCCCTGATGTCAGTGCGCCAGGGATATGTAAGAGGCATCAGACACCATTTTCTTCAGTCTTTCTTGCCACGCGGTGCCCGAAGCAGAAGCAGTTTGTAAGTGCCGGTTGGCCGACACCTGAGATTTTCGATTTGAATTTCAGTCCGAAGTCTTCAATAAAGCTAAGTACCCCGTTGGGGAACATTTTCTTGCCTCAGTCCGATGTCAGAAAAAATTAACAATTGCATTTCTTGTGGAAAGCAAATACCTCATAAGAACTTCCATTCCTATTGTATTCCTTGCCTAGGCCCAGACCACGACGTCACAGGTTGTCGGTTTTGCGCTAGGTTTAATAAACGAACTATCAAATGCCGTTTTGACTTCGCACGGCATTACTTTGGTAGGAAATTTAATTATATCATGCCGTCGGAGCAGCTGACGACCGCCACTCATAAAAAATGCAAGGATAAGGACAGGCAGCCTAGGAATAAGCCAGACACCGAGGCCTCAGCTGGGCCCGTCGCCGGTTCTCCGGTATTCATTGAGGCGCCTACGCAGCCCCTGACTACCGCAGAGCTGGAAACCCCAGACAGCTGTGGATTCCCATGCGGAATCTGCTAGGACTTCTACCGACACCGGACCAGAACTAGACACCAGTGCAATGGAAACGCCTTCGGTTTCTGAAGGTGTCTTCAGACCGACTACACTCCCCATTAAATCTTATGCTAAACTTAAAACTTCTTTAAAACCTTATGAAGATTCTGATGCTGAGGACTCTATTCCCTCAGCATCTCCCCCTGAAGACTACTCTTTTGGGGAAACTTTACATACCATGAGGGAACATTTCCACTGGGAAGACCAGGATTACTCAGATTCTAAGAAAAGGCTCTGAGAGTTCCTTTTACTACCCCAGCACAGACATCTTGCTATCCTTCCTGTTCTGGATATTGTGGATGATGTTTACTTGGAGTCTAGTTTAAATCCAGACTCTTCCTCCTGCTCCAGCCAAACCAGACAGATACTACAGAGTACCTGACTCGCACAAATTCCTTTATAAAAGCCCTGTAGCTGACCCAGAAACAATTTGCCAGGGTCCTAAGGGAGCAAAAGCTTCTATGGCTAAAAATCCTGTGCCCTCTGAAAGGGATTCCAGAGCCCTAGATAGATGGGGAAGAAAATATACACCTCAGCTACTCTGGCTATGAGAGCATTAAATTGCCAGTTTTACATGTTGAAATATCAACAATTTCTAATGTCTCAGTTAAAACAAAAAATGAGCACACATTCAGAACTGCCTGAATTCAAAGAAATGCAGGATCTGTTGCATGCAGCTGAACAGGTGGGCAAACATACTTTACAATGCGGATTTGACTCATTGGAAGCTTCTTGTAGAGCAGCTGTTACTGGCTCTGTCATACGTAGGCATGCTTGGTTAAAAGAACAAACCCTCCCTGACCATGTTAAAGCAAAATTATTGGATGCACCTTTACAACAGGATGTATTATTTGGTGTCAAAGCAGAAGAGGTTTTAAAGAAAATGGAGGATAAGGCAAAGTCTATGCAAACGATCAAGGATTTTTTGCAGGTACAACCCCCACGATTCAGCAGAAATTGGCCAACAAAAAAATGTTCCTTTCCAGCTTCAGACAGATCACAGAGGGGCAAATACATACGCCCAAGGGGCAGAGGTCAGTCACAGGGCCCTTACAAACCTCGCCAATGGGGTTCTGCTACCCAGGAAGGAGGAGAAGACAGGCTCCAAGCTATCAGAAGACAAACACAATGACTCTATCATCAAACTACCAAGCAAATCTCTCCTGGCAACTCCCTTGGGAGGAAAACTAGCATTTTTCTCAGACAACTGGCACATCATCACAAAAGACAAATGGGTTCTAAACATTGTCTCTCAAGGATACAGATTCTACTTTCATACCTTACCAAGGAACAAAGGAATGCCAAACCTGCCACCAAATCAATGGGCAGAGGCACAAAAACAAATTACAGCTCTCATGAACATGAGAGCCATTCAACAAGTACCTACACAGGAGCAAGGACAAGGATTTTACTCAAAACTCTTCCTTGTCCCAATAAAGGACAAGGCATGGAGACCCATTCTGGATCTTTCAGTTCTGAACACCTATCTGCAAGTATCAAAATTCAAGATGCTAACTCTGCAGCAGCTTCTTCCCATGCTGGGCAAGAATGCTTGGCTAGTCACTTTGGTCCTCAAGGAGGCATGTCTTCATGTCCCTATCAGACAAATTTGCAGAAGATACCTCCGCTTCATTGCAGGTTCAAAGCATTATCAATTCTCTGCACTGCCCTTTGGCTTATCTACTGCGCCCAGGGTCTTCACAAAATGCCGGGCGCCAGTAATTGCATACTGCAGACAAAGGAATTCAAATATACCCATACCTGGACGACTGCCTTATTCAAGCAGAAATCAAAGACATTCTTTTAAAGCATCTGGCATTTGTCAAACACCTTCTAAGTTGCCTAAGGTACACAGTAAACGAAAATAAATCAAAACTAGTTCCCTCACAAAACATAATATTCCTGGGTGCCAGCTTGAATACAACAGTCCAGATGGCTTATCTCACGCCAGACAAGCAACAACAGCAGTTTCAATATTTCAAAATAATGGCAACAAAGACCCAACTCCCTGCAAGAAAAATTCTGCAGGCCTTGGGATTCATGGCATCTTGCATACTACTAATACCATTTGCAAAACTGCATATGAGGAAATTACAATGGTACATGAAAAGCGTATGGACTCAGCACAGCCACAACTTGGAAACCATGATACCAGTCATTCCCTGCCTTCAACAGGAGTTTCTATGGTGGGCACAGGCATGTCACCTCAACAAGGGTCAGCCTTTCACCTTACCCACAGCCAGGCAAACTATGACAACAGATGCATTGGACTATGACTGGGGAGCACACATGGCAGGGCAGTGCATTCAGGGCAAATGGACTACAGATCAGAGGCATCTGCATATCAATCAAAAAGAAATGCTAGCAGTACAGAATGCCCTAACAGCTTTCAAGGACATTCTACACCCAGGACAACTAATAATAAAGACGGACAATACCACAGTGTGGTACATAAACAAGCAAGGGGGCACACATTCCTACCCTCTATGCAGGCAAGCAATGACCTTGTGGAACACTGCACTGTCTTACCAGGTTCACTTACAAGCACAATTCATGCCAGGACAGAAAAACACATTGGCAGACGACCTAAGCAGAAATATCATGGATCCACACGGATGGAAACTAGATCCACAAGTATTTGCAATGATAACTCAAACATGGGGACGCCCAGACATAGATCTGTTTGCAAGCCCCCACAACCACCAACTTCAAAAATTTTGCACAAGGACCTTCCACCCACTAGCCTGGAAAGTGGACGCCCTCTTTCAGTTGGAAAACATTAACAGTGTATGCCTTCTTTCCACTACCTCTTCTAACAAAGGTACTGCTGAAAGTCAGATTAGAGAGGCCACAAATGATACTCGTTGCACCAGACTGGCCACGTCAGCATTGGTACCCAATTTTAAGGAACATGGCCCACGGCCCACCATGGATTTTGCCACAAATTCCTCACCTGCTCACCCAGCGAGATCATCAGATTCTACACAGCCAGCTCAAGACTTTAAACCTGGCTGCATGGCAAATTACCTAAACAACCAGCCAACACCTTTATCCAAAGCTGTTATGGATGTCATTCTGGAGGCCAGGAGACCCAGCACCAGGAAAACCTATTCAGATAAATGGAAAAGATTTTGCACCTGGAACAAGGCTAAAGGCCTAAACCCCCTTGATCCAAACATCCCTCAGATTCTACAATATTTAACTGAGATGTTACACAAAGGACTTTCCTTTTCATCTATTAAGATCCACGCCTCAGCAATTTCAGCTCATTACAGCACGGATCCTCCTTTATTCTCACATCCACTCCTGAGACAACAGTTCCTCAGAGGGGCTAAGAACTTAAGACCGCCAAGGAGAGCTCCAACACCTACTTGGGATCTCAACTTTGTTCTGGAAAAGTTTACACTACCGCCCTTTGAACCAGCTTTTTCTGCTGATTTAAAATTTCTTAATTGGAAAACTGCCCTACTACTAGCAATAACCTCAGCTAGAAGAGTCTCAGAGCTACAGGCACTAATGGCAGTGGAACCTTTCATCATTTTTCATCAAAACAGAGTCTTTGTATGAACAAATCCTTCCTTTATGCCAAAGGTGGTATCCAGTGTGGCCCTAAACCAAACCATTCACTTGCCCACCTTCTTCCCAAATCCCCAGAACAAAGGAGAAAGACTCCTGCACTCTTTGGACATTCACAGGCAATTACGTTACGACTTGGATAAAACTAAGGCTTTCAGAGAAACTGACCAGCTTTTTGTAGCCTATGCTACAGGATCATAAGGAAAAGCCATCTCAGAACAGACCATTTCAAAATGGATAGGGCATTGCATACGTTTCTGTTACACACATCATGGGAAACCAGTACCTGCTAACATTAGGTCCCACTCCACCAGGGCTACAGCTACATCAGCAGCCTTTCACAGGGGAGTGCCAACCAAGGATATTCTGGAAGCTGCTTCTTGGAGTTCAGTGCACACCTTCACCAAACACTATCACTTACTTCTGTACTCTAAGACTAGAGCTGGTTTTGCCATTGCAGTTTTGCAGGGCTTACTAGCTTCTTCTAACCCTGTCGGACTCCACCTCACATCCTTAGCTTTGGGATTCAACCCAAGAGTGATGACTACAGCAGGGTAACACGAACATAGTACAGTTTTGTACCTACCATAAATGTAGATGTTCGAGTGTTCACCCTGCTGCAGTCCAGGTTACCCTCCCTCCATCCCCTCTGAACTAGCTGAACTTATCTCTACCACTCTATCCTATACTATCTCTGTGGTGTATTTGCTTGTGCCTAAGGGTTTTGTTTTTTGTTTTATTTTTATATAGCTATATATATATATATATATATATATGTGTGTGTGTGTATATATATATATATATATATATATATATATATATATATATATATATATATATATATATATATATATATATATATTGGGGGCACCTGACATCTGGGGCAAGAAAAACTGAAGAAAATGGCATCAGATGCCTCTTGTATATACCCCCTGGTGCACTGACATCAGGGAAGAAGTGACAGCAAACGACGCCGGACCAAGACTTTGGAATTCGTGCCGACTGCAGGACTGCCTGATGGCAGGATAACCCAAGTGTGATGACTGCAGCAGGGTGAACACTCGAACATCTACATTTATGGTAGGTAAAAAACTGTACGTTTTCCCTCCCCTACCCCTGTTGGCAAGAATTCTTCACAAAATTATGAGGGACACACTTTCTGGAGAATTCCTTTTCGCCCAGACAGCACTGTTTTTTTCTTCTTCCACCTGGCCAGGGGCAATCATAAAAGTTACCTTCCAGGATGGACCTTTTCATACAGTACAAAGGCTATCTCATTCATCCTCCTCTTAAAACCCTGCACTTAACTCTATGGCATTACTTTTCTGAGGACATGCTTCAGGTTTTACAGGAGGCTAGAAAACCACTTGGATATAAAAAGTTTACACACCCCTGTTAAAATGTTATTTTTTGTGATATGAAAAATGAGACCACAATAAATCATTTCAAACCTTTTTCCACCTTTAATGTGACCTATAACTTTTACAATTCAATTGAAAAACAAATCTGTTAGGGGAAAAATATAAAAAAATAAAAAAAACGTACAATACGCTGGTTGAATAAGTGTCCAGAACCTTAAACTAATACTTTGTTGTGCGTGCACACCCTTAAACTAATACTTTGTTGAAGCACCTTTTGATTTAATTGCAGCATTCAGTCTTCTTGGGTAGGAGTTTATCAGCGTGGCACATTCTTGACTTGGCAATATTTGCCCACTCTTCCTTGCAAAAAGGCTCCAAATCTTTCAGATTGTGAGGGCATCTCTTGTGCACAGCTCTCTTCAGGTCACCCCACAGATTTTCTATTGGATTTAGGTCTGGGCTCTGGCTGGGCCATTCCAAAACTTTAAATCTGAAGTAGTTAACTTCATTTGATCATCAACCTGTGGGTTTCAGATCCGATATGGATCCGAGCCGGCAGCTTCCCAAGCTAAAGATCTGAGCTCCAAGCTCTTACCCTTTACCCATACTACACTGCAACCTCCTTCCAATCCTCAGATATTTGCTGCGGCTTCGCCAAGATGTGATCTCTGAGCTCCAGGCAGGCAGAGTGGGATTTTTGATCAAGCTTTAGCTGTGCGCTTTGTTAGTGCGTGTGTGAGCAGTTAGTTTTTTTTCCCCTTGTTCTCCCTCGGGCTTACCATGTGTGTGTGTGTGTGTGTGTGTGTATATATAAATATATATATATATATATATATATATATATATATATATATATATATATATATATATATGGTTTAAAGTTGTAGAACTTTTCCCCTAGTGTAGGCCTCCCTTCCCGACCTTCGCATGCGTGTGTGTTTGGCTAGTTAGCCTTGATTAGTGTAGGGGTGGCTATGTCGGAATCTCAAAAGCTGACCTTTTCTAAATGCACAGGGTGTGGCCATAAGCTGTCGCTGGCCAATAGTCAAACACTGTTCGTGGTGTGTTTAGGGGTTCCCAGTCTTACTTCAGACTGCAAAATCTTTGCAGCCTTCAACCCTCGGACCCTGCAGGATTGCAGGGCCAAGCTGATTCTGGCTGGTCGTCTTCCAGTGGAACCAGCGGCTTCTTCCTCTTCTTCAGCCATGCTTGTGGCTGTACAAGCTTCTGGTCCTCCTACCCTGTCCAGGACTCCCACTCCCACTTCAAAACAGGGCGATAGGCCAGAGGGGAGAAGCACAAACAGAAAGATAGAGAAAGAGAAAAAGAGACCGAGACAAGGAGAGGGGTCGCAAGAGACCAGTAGACTCAGATCCGTCAGACCCCCCTGCTAAAGTGGTCTCCAAGCCTGAAAAAGTTACTAGGCCATCTTCACCTCTGCTCCGTTTTCCAAGATTCTTCCCAGAGCCAGAGGAGGTTCGGCTCCCTTTGAGGTCATCCTCGCATCGGCCCTCAAGGACGGTGTCTGTGACCTCCTCCAGATCCACAAGGAGCCTCTCTGAAGCTGACATGGACCGGATGATAAGGTTCTTGCAAACTCAATTGCAGATATGAGTGTTGCTGGCTCCCCCTCCCACATGAGCGGGTAGTTCAGCTCTGATATTCACCCCGATAGTACCTTCTCCAATCCATCCTCGGGTTTCGGGTGTCTCTAGATCTGAGGAGCCCCGGAGTCAGGGGGTCGGCGCCGATGGTTCCTCCAACCTCAACGCCGGCCATGCCCTTGAGTTGGTCTGATCCTATGTCTGATCCGAGCTCTCAGAGCCGGGATCTGGGCGTCGGATCTGAGGTGATGAGTGGTGCCGTTGGCTCTGTTGTGGTCAGGACATACCATCCCTCTGGGTCTGGCTATTCCGGGCTCTGCTCTGATCCCCTCAAATCCAAGGGGCACGGCTACTCGTTCCACCAGTTTCAGGGAAGCTGGTTCCCCTCCAGCCTTCATTGTAGAGAGGGTACTCTCAGGAGGATTGAGACCCCTCACTCTTTCCTCGGAGTCTGCCCCTGCTCCCTCACAGTTGAGTATATCTTCTATCATCCAGTCCTCCCAGGGACAGCCTGTGTCTGATACACCCCATACGGTTCCCCTCGAGGAATATGAAACTTTGTGAGGCCTCCCTGGAGAGTCCTCCCGAGGAGGCCCATCGCAAATGCCAGTGCAAGAGGAGGCACATGGGTTCCCCCGAGTCCCTCACTGAGGATACCGACTTGGAGGAAGGGGAAGTCTCCCTCAGATTGCCCCCAAAAAAATCTCCTTTGGAGACCTAATGGACATTTTTCTGCCAGAGGGGAGGCTGGTCCGCCCAAAAGTCTTTCTCGGAAGAGTCTGTATTTCTGGAGGCGTTCGCAGGCCCATCTACCTCTTGGGTGTCCCCCCCCGGCTGATCCTCTGGTGGATCTCATTGCCACCAGAGCTTGAAAGGAACCGGACACTGTAGAGCCAATATCAAAATGGCCAGGTAAAGTGTTGAGCCCTCCTCCTGACAAGCCCGCATGGAGTAAGGGTTCCCCAGTTGATGCCACGGTGGGGGCAGCGGCCACCAAAAAGGAACTGGCCCAGGAAAGTTCCTCAGTCTATCCTCCGGACAAGGAGTCTAGGGCGATGGATCGTCTTGGAAAGCGGGCTTATGCTTTAGCTACCTTTGCCATAAAGGCACTGAACTATATGTGGCCCACGTGATTAGACTTGAGCACAACCTCGTGAAAGAGTACGCTGAGTCTCCCCCCCGGAGTCCATTTCGGCCGAGGATAAATGGTCATTCTCAGCTTGTATGGCCACTCTTAAGTCAGTTACAAATATGTCCATGGGTTTACTCTGTCACGCCACTGAGGGAGTCACTAGGGCAGCCGGGTCCAGTATTGCCATGAGGTGTCATGCCTGGCTCTGGCTTTACGATTTTTCGGAACCTTTCAAGGCATCCTTCGCAAATGCCCCTTTTGACGGTTCGACCCTGTTCGGGAAAACCGTCCGAGACACAGTAGTCCAGAGTGAGAAGGATGGGAAGTCGCTGTCGGCTGTTGGGATCTGCTTGTCCAACCCTCAAAGGTCCTTCTCCAGGAACCAGCGAGGGCAGAAGTTGTTGTTCTGGAAGTCTCAGCATTCCTGGAACGCTCTGGACTCTTTTTTTTTTTTTTTTTTTCCCTAGAGGCAGGGGGGGGGGACAAGGTGGACGCCAGCCCAGAAGCAGAGGGGGACAGAAGAACTTTGGGTTATGGGAACCTTTTTCGGATTGACCCGCGCAGCAGCCCTGAGGGGTTGCCTGACTGCTCCACTCTAGAGGCAGTCGGGGGGTGTTTTTCAAAGCACCTAGCTCAATGGGAGTCCATAACATCAGACCGCTGGGTGCTTCGAATAATATCCAGAGGCTATTCCATTACCTTCATAAACAGTCCCTTAACCACAAGGTGCCTCCCGGATGTCCCACCCGCTCAAAGGGAGGCGGTAGCTTTTTAAATGGAAAATCTGCTAGGCAAAAGAGCAATCCAGCCCGGTTCCCTCAGACCAGTCTGGATCAGGCATCTATTCCAGGTTCTTTGTGGTGCCAAAATAGACGGGAGACTTGAGGCAGATTCTCGACCTATCCACAATGAACCTGTTCATTGCCAAGGAGAAGTTCTGGATGGTCACATTACAATCCATCCTGCTGTTCTTGCAGGAGGAAGACTGGATGTGCTCTGTAGACCTCAAGGATGCGTACTACCATATCCTGATGGACAGGTGATCCAGGACGTTCCTCCGCTTTCGGCTAGGAGCCAGTCGCTACCAGTTTGGGTCCTACCCTCCGGTCTCACCACAGCCCCCAGGGTGTTTACTAAGGTCATGGCAGTTGTAGCGGCCCACCTAAGGCTCCAGGGCATTCAGGTCTTCCCGTACCTGGACAATTGGCTCCTCATCGCCCCAACCAGGCATCGACTTGTGCTAACCAGAAATTCCTTTCTTCAGTTGTCGAACCTACTGGGTATTACAATAAACATTACGAAGTCCTCTCTTCAGCCTGTTCAGATTCTGGACTTCATAGGGGCAAGAATAGATTCTCTTCAGGCCAGGATATTTTTGACCCCAGACAGACTTTGGAACCTGACCTTTTATGTCTTGGCGCTTCTTCAGACGCCTTCACCCCCAGCAGATTTAGTCCTGAGACCCTTAGGGTCCATGGCAGCAGCTATAAATCTGCTTCTTGTGCACGTCTGCATATGAGAGTGTCACAGTGGACGTTACAAGTTCAGTGGTCTCTGTTATACCAGCCCCTAGACTTCCTGATTCCCCTAAGCAAGGTGTGCAAAGCTTCTTTCATGGGGTGGTTTCAATCCCAGGATCTGCAAGAAGGACGGCCCTTTGTTACGTCTCCACCCCAAGCCATGGTGATCACAGAAACCTCTCGTCTGGGGGCCTGGCATTGCTCAGGCAGGACTGTCCAAGGCACGTGGACCCCAAACGAGACCGTTCTGCATATCAGTGTTCTGGACATGAGAGGATTCCTTTTAGCGTTGCAGGCCCTTCATGCTTCTCTTTCTCTGGGAACTATTGCAATTCAGTCAGACAATGTTAGTGGTCTGGTATATCAACAAACGGGGGGGGGAACCAGGTCCTACCCACTTTGTCGAGAGGCCATGAGAGTGTGGGAATGGGCGATTCCCACCAACCATTTTCTGATAGCAATGCTCATCCCGGGTCGGTCCAACATTTTGACTGACAAACTGAGCAGGACTATCCTCTTGCCTCAAGAGTGGTCTCTGAACCCTTATGTAGCGGAACAGATCTTCCTCAAGTGGGATCAGCCTTGCTGCGTTCTCTTCACATTGCCGGCACACAAGTCCTCTATCAGGAAGGTGTACCATAGTAAATAAAAGCGTTTTTCCATTTGGGTTTCTCAGAGAAATTTTGATCCCTTTACCGCTCCTGTTCCAGCCATGTTAGATTTTTTGCCTCAAATTTTCAAGCAGGGGGCCATCTCTTCCACAGTGAAAGTCCAGCTGGCGGCTATATCCCATTTCCATGGAGGAGAAAATTCAGGTTCTTTAGCTGCTGCCAGAATTTGTAAGATCTTTATCAAAGGTACTTTTTTTTTTACTGAGACCTCCTATTAAGCATCTTTCTCCTCCATGGGATTTGACCTTGGTTCTTCAGGCCTTAGTTGTGCCTCCATTTGAACCCACAGCATCAGTTGATTTGAAATTCTTGTCGTGGAAGACAGCTTTCCTGGTGGCTATCACTTCGGCCAGAAAAGTGTCGGAGCTTCAAGCCTTATGTATGAAACCCCCATACTTAGTTTTTCATAAGAATAGGGTGCGTCTCAAGACTAACCCTTCTTTCCTTCCTAAAGTTGCTTCAGAGTCTAACATTAATCAGTCTATTAATCTTCCAGTATTCTTCCCTAACTTTCAAAATAAAGGGGAATACAAACTTCATTTGCTGGACGTTCACAGACAGTTACGCTTTTACTTGCATAGGTCTAAACCCTTACGCAAGTCTGATCAGCTTTTTGTTTCCTTTGCTAAACCTTTTTTTGGGCAAACCACTTTCAAAGGTGACTCTTGCTAGATGGATCTCTCTCTCTCTCTATTTTACAGGGATACAAGGAACATGGATTACCAGAACCAGACAGGGTTCATGCACACTCTACTCGTTCTATGGCTACTTCTGCTGCATTTTGGTCCAGAGTTTCCGTGGATGACATTTGTTCAGCGGCTACCTGGGCTTCCTCACACTTTTATTACTTAAACTGGATATGGTGTCTAGAAGAAGGGCTTCTTTTGGTTCTGCAGTGCTCCGGAATATTCTTCCTTAAAGGGCCTCCCAAGATTTTTGGTAGCTGGCGACTCTGTTCCATGGGTTGATGATCAAATGAAGTTAACTACTTCAGATAAAGAAGTTATGTACTCACCATAACGTTCCATCTAAGTAGTTAGACTTCATTTGTCAGCAACCTTCCATCTCTCCTTCCCCCTGACCTTAGTGGTTTGTCTCTGTTTTGGGCTCAGTGTCCTGGGTCTGGTGAGCCTAGTTTGTATTCTGGTCAGGTTATGTCTCTTAGGTTGTTGTGTGACACGCAGTGGGTGGCAAACTCGATCTGAGGATTGGAAGGAGGTTGCCGTGTAGTATGGGTAAGGGGAGGAGCTTGGAGCTCGGATCTTTAGCTTGGGAAGCTGCTAGCTCAGATCCGTATTAGATCTGAAACCCACAGGTTGCTGACAAATGAAGTCTAAACTACTCAGATGGAACGTTATGGTGAGTACATAACTTCTTTTTTTTCTTCTGGTGAAGCCATTCTTTTGTTGATTTGGATGTATGCTTGGGTTCATTGTCATGTTGAAAGATGAAATTTCTCTTCATCTTCAGCTTTCTAGCAGACGCCTGAAGATTGTGGGCGAAAAGTGATTGGTATTTGGAACTGTTCATAATTCCCTCCACCTTGACTAAAGCCCCAGTTCCAGCTAGAGAAAAGCAACCCTAATGCATGATACTGCCACCACCATGCTTCACCGTAGAAATGGTGTTCTTTTGGTGATGCGAAGTGTTGTTTTTGTGCCAAACATACATTTTGGAATTTTGGCCAAAAAGTTCAACCTTGGTCTCATCAGACCATAAACACATTTTTCCACAAGCTTTTGGGAGACTTGATGTATTGTTTTGCAAATTTTAGCTGGGCCTGGATGTTTTTCTGTGTAAGAAAAGGCTTCGGTCTTGCAACCCTGCCCCATAGTCCAGACATATGGAGAATACCGAAGATTGTTGTCGCATGTAGTACACAACCAGTACTTGACAGAAATTCCTGCAGCTCCTTCAGTGTTGCTACAGGTCTCTTGGCAGCCTCTCTGACCATTTTTTGTCTAGTCTTTTCATCAGTTTTGGAGGGACATCCAGTTCTTTGCAATGTCAGTGTTGTCCCTTAGTTTCTCCACTTTTTGATGACGGTCTTCACTGTGTTCCATGGTATATCCAATGCTGTGGAAATTTTTTTGTGATTTTCTCCTGACTGATACCTTTCAAAAATGAGATCCCTTTGCTTTAAGCTCTCTGTGAACCATGGCTTTTGTTGTAGCAGGCAATTGAGTAAATGTCAGGAAAATCCTATTAGGACAGCTGAACTTTATTTGGAGTTAATCAGTCTCTCTTTAATTGATGGCAGGTGTGTACACAAGTAGACTGAATGCTGTAATTAAATCAAAATGTGCTTTAACAAAGTATTAGTTTGAGGGTGTGCGCACAACAAATTATTAGTTTAAGGGTGTGCACACTTATGCAACCAGTGTATTTTACGTTTTTTAATTTTTGTATTTTTCCCCCTAACAAATTTGCTTGTTTTTCAACTGAATTGTACAGGTTATAGGTCACATTAAATGTGGGAAAAGTTTTGAAATTATTTATTGTGGGCTGAATTTTTATATCACAAAAACTTGGCATTTTATCAGGGTTGTGTAAACTTTTTATATCCATTTTATCAGAAAATCTTGTGTCAAAATGGACGATATTTACTTTTTGGCGAAAAAGGAAGAGACAGGATCCTTATTGGTGTGAGTTACCGAACTCTGGTTTGGCATGCTGTTCTGTGAAAGCTCATTTGTCAGCTACATCAGCCTGTCTTGTCTTTAAATCACCCCTTTCTTCACATTTTTAGGTCAAGCAGTTTTTGAAAGGCATCCATATCAGACCACAAAGAAAGCCTGCTCCTCTTCCTTGGGACCACAGTTTTATGTTCTGAAAAATCTGAGTCTGGCTCCCTTTGAGCTAGCTGCGAGTTCTTTCTTTGTACGTGGGAAACTGTTCTGTTAGTGGCTGTTACCCCTGTAAAGTGAGTGTCAGAGCTTCAAACTTTGATGGTGTTCCTCCCTTTCCAGGTTGGCCTTCTATAGGGATAGGGTTGCTCTTAGAGCTAATTCCTCCTTAATACCTAACATGGTTAGTGAATTATCCCTGAATCCATCAGTCTTCCTTCTCGCCTTCCATTCTCTTTAAAATAGAGGATAAAAGAGTACCTCATTATTTGGATGCGAGTAGTCTGCTCAGTTTTTACATGGACAAAACTAAGGACATTAAGAAATAAGACTTCCTTTTGTCTTTTCAAGAAAGCAAATAAGGTTTTCCAGTCTCTAAGCAAACCATTGTTTCCCAGATTTCCAAAACCATTTCCTTCTGTTATTTTTTTCAAGGGAGATGGCTTTTTGCTTCTGTCAAGTCTCATTTTACTAGGGCTGTACCATCTTTGGGAGCGTTTTTCAAATGTCTGCATTTAAAAGGCAGCTACATGATCTTCATTTCACATTTTTACCAAGCATTATAATTTGTGTGTTCCCTAGATCCAAAGCAGGGTTTGCTAGGTCCATACTTCAAGGCTTGTTGGACTGGAACTTTTTTTCTTCAACTATAAGCTTTAAATGTTCATCGTGTTTCACTGTTGCAGTCATTACACTTGGGTTATCCTGCTGGCAGGCTACCCGCAATCTGCCTGAATTCAAAAGTCCTGGTCCGGCGTCTGTTGCTGTCGCCTCATCCCTGACGTCAGTGCACCAGGGGTATATAAGATGCAGCCGATGCCATTTTCTTCAGTCTTTCTTGCCGCGCGGTGCCCGAAGCAAAAGCAGTTTGCAAGTGCCGGTCGGCCGACTCCTGAGATTTTCGAAATTGAATTTCAGATCCAAAGTCTTCAATAAAGCTTCCCCGTTGGGGAAACTTTTTCTTGCTCTAGACCGATGTCAGTAAAAGTTAACAATTGTATTTCTTGTAGGAAGCAAATACCTCATAAGGATTTTCATTCTTACTGTATTCCTTGCCTAGGCCCACAGTCTTTTGGAAGGACATAATACAGTTGTTGAAGAACTTGCCATAACAGTAAATGCCCTATTGATTGCTGTTGCAGTTTTACATCCTACCCTCCCTTCCCCTGGTTAGATTTGTTTTGTGATTTCCTGGCTGAAGTGGTCGTTCGAATCCTTCTCTCTGCAAGACATATATATGTAAATAGTTGCCTCTCGTGCTTCTGTTCTTTCGCCTTGTCAAGCAAGTTCTGTGGTATTTCATGCTTGTATGTTCCTTATATACCTCCCACCTTCATGCTAAGGCCATATGTTGGCCATACTGCGCAAGGAAGGCACCCAGGTTGCCCAGATGTATGGCAGTCCTTGGCAGGATGTCACAATCAGTCACTGCAACAGTGATCATTAGAGCATCTGCTGTTATGGTAAGTTCTTACACAATTGTATTTTATGAAGGTTGTTTTAATGGGAACCTGGAGACAATCAATGCGCCCCTGAAAGATCAAATGATAATGTTGAGTATTCAGAAAGGTTGTACATCTTTGAGAGAAACAGGGAAACCTTTGCAGCATGTACAGTACTCACCCTTTATCTTTATTTCAAGTAGTTCTTTTCTTGGTTCAGGTTTCTGTAGTGCAGCAAGTCACAGAACTGTCGCAGTAAGAGCTATTAAAAATTTTAGTTGTAAAAGCAGAGTTACTCTTTACATGCCACTGCATTGACAGTTATATACACACAGTGAGATGCAACTTCTAAGAAAAATTAGTAATAGGATCTTACGGTAAAATGTCACCTTCTGCAAGTCTTTAAGATGTACTGTAGCTGTTAGCCAGTCTGTGAGATTTGTAGTGGTTCTGAATATCTTTAAATTCAAATAAATTATCATGTGTTGCTCACTTGAGGTGAAGTTTCTCATCGTGATAACTGAACCATTGAGTTTCTTTAAACTGTTTGTCTTTATTAATAAAATATTAGAAAATGGACAGAAAACCTTCTTTCTCTGACTGCTGATCTAAGGTATTAAACCACAACTGGATAATAGTGGGTGAAATTTAACTTTTATTTTCCTTGATTTTAATATCAGGTTCTACTGGATGGCTACCTAATGATTTCCGTTGAGAGTGTTGAGAGCAGTGATGGTTCTGAGTGCTTTTGTTACCATGCATCTTCCCCCTATATCTTCCCAGCTGAATTTTGCCAGACTCACCACATTGAATTAATGCCTCCTAAGGGTAAGACACTAGAGAATATTTATCTACTAAAGGGGGGGCATGTATTTATTTAGTTAAACTCTCTTGATTGAGTCATTCATTTATACGTTTAACTGAGGCTTATAAGCAGAGAAATTGATTGAGGCTGTCTGTGTATTAATTTGGTCACATGTTATCAGACCTGCTAGTTTACAGTTATAAGGAATAAGGTAGGTATAAGATCAGATGTGCAGCATAGTTGTAAAAGTAGTGCATTGTAATTGAGCTTTGGTCTGCGGGTGTGAACTTGATCCTTCCCATCGTCTTCCTACATTCTGTGCAAGTCTGAAACAAGTCTGTCAGTTAACTAATGTTTGAAAATAACGAACAACAAACTCTCCAAAACGAAAAAAACAACACAGGCTCCGATCTGTCTAGAATAACTCCAAAAAAGTTCCAAAAACGTTTAATGTGAAGCGCTTTTAGTCTTCCATCTTTGGAAGACTTCATCAGACAAAAGAAAAAAAACTTCATACACAGTTTTAAAATGAAAAAGGCGCCAAAGCAAAGCACAGTAATTGGATTCAGCCACCATTCAATTAACTAATTAAATACTAAGTTAAATAATTAAGTGTTCTGCATCAAAAACCTTTTTCTTGTGTTAAAAAAAACTCATGTCAGCAAAATAAAATCATTCATTTAAAACTTCTGTTTAAAACTTTCATTTTAGAAAAAACAAAATGCAAAACTGTACTCAACATAAAGTACAGAAATACTGAATGAAATGCATAAATGTAGGAAACGTAGTTTTAAATATATGCTTGGAGTGTAAAAGAGGAAAAGAACGTAATAATAGTAATAAGTATAAAATGAAGACAAATATAACAGACTTCTGCTCACAACACCAAGAGGTGACAGTGTCTGAAACAAAAATATCTAACTATGGACAGGGTGTCAAATACCTAAAAGTACAAATACATACAGTAAACTGTGTTCTAAGACCTCAGAGCATCTGTGTTCTAAAACAAATTTTCAGTACTAGACTATAAAAATGTGCAAAGGAACTAAAGACGAAAAACAGGAATAAACCACAACAGTTGCTACCTTTTGCTCAATAGACTTCTCAACTTCAAAATACAAGACAAAGATGCGACCTTGTTTAAACCGGGGGGTTGAAGGCTGAATTCCTACACCCCCCTGGTTTAAACGAGGTCACATATTTGACTTGTATTTTGAAATTGAGAAGTCTATTGAGGTGACACAGTATTTCATTTCATGTTAGCAAAAGGTAGCAACTGTTGTAGTTTATTCCTGTTTTTCATCTTGAGTTTCTTTGCACATTTTTATAGTCAAGTACTAAAATTTGTTTTTAAATTTTTCAACATTTTTAGAACACAGATCCTCTAAGGTCTTAGAACACAGTTTACTGTATGTGTTTATACTTTTAGGTATTTGACACCATGTCCATAGTTATTGACATTTTTGCTTCAGACACTGTCACCTCTCGATGTTGTGAGCAGTAGTCTGTTATATTTGTACTCATTTTCTACTTATTACTATTATTACGTTCTTTTACACTCCAAGCATATATTTAAAACTACGATGTTAAGTTGTCAATCTCGCCTTCATTCTTGCTGGATGGGTTCGGAGCCGACCCTCTGCTCTGACTCTGCCTATACTAAAGCTCGAGAACTATTTATACCGGCTCGAGGCTACCCTATATCCCACAATGCTAGGCGCTAACTACCCAGATCTCGTTTGCCGCTTACAGCTGCGAGGTGCTTTTTTACCGGCTCTGCAGGTTAGATTTTATAATTCTTGAATTTCACCCTTTTAGTCAGACTTTTAGTTAGTTTTTTGTTAGCGACCATCCCATTATCTTCCCTTCATAGCTAATCTCCCTTCCGGTCCCTTTTAATCCCTTAATCCTAACCTCCTCTTTGGTTAGAAGGTTAGGCCTTTGGGCCTATTCCCCTACTTTAAATTGTCAGTTTAAATTGTTGTGCGACTGACTTAGCTTGTGTTAAAGGGTGTCTGTGTGTGTGTTTGTGTACCTTTTTTTGTACTTTTTAGGATGTCTAAAGACACCAGGGTCTCAAGCTTCAAGAAGTGTGACTCGTGCTGTCAGAAAATGTTGCTGACAGACAGTCACACTTCTTGTGTTTATTGCCTGGGCCCTCTGCACCTGTAGGACTCTTGTTCTGTCTGTCATGCATTCAGTCCAAGAGTCCTGCAGGAACGCAGAAATAAGTTGATTTTGAGGGGCTTATTAAAGCCTGAAGGTTCCCCGACCAAGTCATCATCGGGGAAGCCTTCAAAGCCATCTAAGCCGTCGGCTCAGTGTTCAGAGCCTTCGACTGGTGGTGCTCTGACTGCTGCTACATTGGCTCCGGCCGGAGCCGATGTTTCCAAGACGGTCTTCCTCATCGGCTCCGGCTGGAGTCGACATTTCTCAAACTCTATCTTCTACATCATCTCGAGCTGGAGCCGATGATTTAAGGACTCAGTCGGCGCCGATAGTGGTGGCGGTGCCATCTGCCAGCCGTACACGGTCCAGGTCTCCGTCCTTGGAATTTGTTCACTCTGTTCCGAGGTCTCCCTTACTCTCGGAGCGGAGCCATCGAACCAGTTCCTGTAGGTCTTCCAGGCTCTCAGACCATGACCTCGAGAGGGTGGTTAGTAGACTTCTTAAGTCTCAGGCACTAGCCCAGATGCTCCATAGCCCTTCTCAACAGACAGTGGCTATTCCCACCCCATCTTCGATTCCTCCTCCGACTCTTCCTCTGAGTTCGAAGCCGGAGCTTGTGGGAGCCGTGGCCATCGACACGTCTGAGCCGATACCTCACCTTTCGGCTCCGGTCTCTTCCATGGTCCCATCCTTGGAGGGATCTGGGCGCATGGACTTCCTCATCGGCTCCGAGGGGGCGAGTGGCATCGGACCCTTGTCCGACCCCGTTCTCCCTCTCGGAGCTTCGGCGCTGGTAAATTCGGCCCCGACCTGGGCTTTGGAGCCGTCCCTCTCAGTGCCGGGAGAAGTCCTTATCTCTTTGGAGCGGGGACCTTCTACCCTGCCTGATAGGGGCACCTTTGAAGTCATGAGGAGCGTGCTGGCACCTGTGCCTGCTCCACGGTTGGCTCCCTCAGCTCCTCCCTCTGTAGTGCCTGCTGCGGTCTCTACCCACCCTCTCATTCCTGACCATTGATCCAACGCCTCAGGTTTCCCCATTGGGAATATCCTCCTCTTCCGAGGTTTCCCCTGATCTGTCAGGGGAGCCCCCTCGGAAGAGGAAATGTAAGAAGAAGCATGTGGACTCCCCTGAGTCCATTACATCGGTTACCGACTTGGATGAGTTGGTAGGGTCTCCACGGTCCCCCTCTGAGGATGTCTCCTTTTCAGACATCCTTGACATCCTGAAGCAGAGGGGGAACTTGGTCTATCCTTAATCCTTCCGAGGATGAGTCGGTTTACCTAGAGGCGTTTGTCTCTCACCCTTCCACCTCCTGGGTGTCTCCGCCCTTTGCCCCCTCATGCAAGTGGTGGCGCGAAAGGTGTGGACAGCCCCTGATACGATGGAACCTACCCCACGGAGGCCTTCAAAACTCATAACAGCCCCTTCGGACAAACAGTTTTTAGCCAAGGGTGTCCCGGTTGACGCCATGGTGGTGGCTGTAGCCACTAAGATGGAACTGGCTGATCCTTCAGTACCTGTCCATCCTCCTAACAAGGAGGCTAGGACTATGGATAGGTACGGCAAGCGGATGTTTTCTTCAGCGACCTTTGTCATGCGGTCGCTGAATTATCTGTGCCACTTCACCCGCCTTCAAAGAGACATGCTCAAAGAAGTGGGTGAAGTCTTACAGGATCCAACAGCTGCGGGGTCTCAGGACAAAATAAACTCCCAGCTGGCAACCCTGAATTCCATTGTCAACTCCTCCATGCGGCTTATTTCCTATGCGGCTGATGGGGCGAGTAGGGCTGCAGGCACAGGCGTGGCCTTACGGCGACACGCCTGGATGCGGCTTTGTAACTTTGCAGACCCCTTTAAGGCGTCCTTCACTAATTCCCCCTTTGACGGTTCAGCTTTGTTTGGACCTCAGGTGAAGGATACTTTGACCCAATGCTAGCAAGAAGGCAAGACTCTCTGCCGTGGGAGTCCGTTTTTCCACCCCGTCTAGACCATACCCTAAGGGTCAGAAGGGTGGGAAAATGTGGTTCCGCAAACCCCAAGAGGTCACGCCTGACGCAAGAGGTTAGTTCCCCTCTAGAGGCAGGGGGGGGCAATAAGAGACGCAGCCCTAGGGGCAGAGGAGGTCCGCAAAATCAGGGTAGCAGCGAGTCTCTTCCTGACAAACCCTTCCAGCAACCCTGAGAAGCTGCCCGCCTTCAGAGGCAGTCGGGGGAAGGTTATCACTGTACCCAGAAGCCTGGCTTTCACTCACTCAAGACAAATGGGTACAGTCGATTATATCTGAGGGTTACAAAGTCCCTTTTATCCACACCCCAACTCCACCAAAAGGACCCCTCCCAGACGTTCCACCCAGTCTAAGGGAACAAGCAGTACTAGAAATATCAAAACTGCTAACAAAAAGAGCCATCCAGCCAGTCCCAGCAGACCAACAAGGATCCGGAATCTACTCCAAGTTCTTTTTGGTACCAAAGAAGACAGGGGACTGGAGACCAATATTGGATCTCAGCAGACTAAACAAGTCTGTCAGAAGAACGAAGTTCCAGATGGTCACGCTACAGTCCATTCTACCCTTTCTGGGTCAGGACGATTGAATGTGCTCAGTAGACCTTCAGGATGCGTACTACCACATCAAGATGCACAGGCGCTCTAGGAGGTTTCTCTGCTTCCGGCTGGGAGCCAGTCACTATCAGTTCAGAGCCCTGCCCTTTGGTCTCACTACAGCCCCCCGAATGTTCACCAAATGCATGGCAGCGGTTACGGCTCATCTGAGGCGTCAAGGATTCCAGGTGTTTCCATACCTAGACGACTGGCTCCTCAGTGCCACCACCAGGCATCAGCTTCTCCTCTCCAGAGATTACACCATTCATACTTGCAAAGGGCTAGGTATCTCCATAAATTTCGAAAAGTCTGCCTTGTCGCCTTGTCAGTCTATTACCTTCATAGGCGCCACATTGGACACAGTTCGGCTCTCCGCAAAACTAACCAATCAAAGAGTTCTAGATATTCGCAGGCATGTTCACATCCTTCTTCAGAACAACAAAATCCAGGCCAGGTTTGTCCTGAAGGTATTAGGTCTCATGGCAGCAGCCATTACTCTACTTCCCCTAGCTCGCTTTCATATGTGCATCCTTCAGTGGATGCTTTTTTCCCAGTAGTCCTTTCAACAGCATCCAATGTCACACAACATTTTAGTAACCCTGTCTTGCAAGAAACACCTTTCTTGGTGGATGGTCTCCCCTCAAGTCCTTCAGGGCAGACCATTTGTTCCTTCTCCCTCGGTCGCCACGGTGACAATGGATGCCTCCCTGATTGGGTGGGGGGGGGCATTTTCAGGGCTTGGATGGTCCAGGGCACATGGCAACCTTTCGAGTGCCACCTGCACATAAATGTCTTGGAGATGAGAGCAGTACTTTTAGCGTTGTAAGCCCTTCAGGACTCTCTTCCCATCGGGACTATTGCAGTTTAAACGGACAATATGTCCGTAGTGTGGTACATCAACAAGCAGGGCGGAACCAAGTCCTATCCCTTATGTCGAGAGGCACTCGGACTATGGCAGTGGGCGATCTCCTCTCAGCGGTTTCTGATAGCAACGCACATCCCCGGGAAGTCCAACATCATAGTGGACAGGTTGAGCAGAGCCATTCTCATGCCACACGAGTGGTCTCTCAAACAAGCAGTAGTGGAAGAAATTTTTCAGAAATGGGGTCGACCTTGCTGCAATCTTTTTGCAACACCTCAAAACAGCAAGTGCCACGACTTCTTCACTCTCTTCCCACTTCCCGGCCACCCCCCCCCCCCAGAGATGCTCTAGTCCACGATTGGCCCCGGGGACTTTTGTATGCCTTTCCATTAATCACTCAATTGATTCAGAAAGCTACCACCGTGAGAGCCACCATGATCCTCATTGCTCTTTACTGGCCTCGACAGGTATGGTTTCCATAAGCTTTGTAAAACCTTTCTCAAAGGTATCTTTTTGCTTAAGCCCCCAATCAGAGACCCCCCCCCCCACCTCAGTGGGACTTAAATTTGGTTCTAACTTCCTTGATTCTTCCCCCCTTTGAACCTGCGGCTTCCCGCTCCTTGAAATTGCTCTCTTGGAAGACTCTTTTTCTAGTCGCCATAAAATCTGTGAGAAGAGTATCAGAACTTCATGCCCTTTGCATTCGTCCACCTTATCTAGTTTTCCATAAAGACAGTGTGTCCCTCAGGACTAACCCGTCCTTTTTACTCAAAGTTTCTTCTGAGGCGAACCTAAACCAGACTATTGATCTCCCAGTTTTCTTCCCCAACTACTCCAACAGAGCAGAACAAAAGCTGCATTTTCTGGACGTTCATAGTCAGCTCTGTTACTATCTGGATAGAACCAAGCAAGCTAGGAAATCTGAACAGCTCTTCCTATCTTATGCGGCAGGAAGAAAGGCCTTCCAGTTTCCAAAGTAACCCTTTCTAGATGGCTGGCCTCTGTGATTACTTTCATCTATGACCTCAGACGCCAAAAGCTACCATCAAGGCCCAGGGCTCACTCAACTAGAGCTTTAGCCACGTCAATAGCTTTTCAGGCTAGATTACCAATAGATTCCATTTGTGCGGCAGCCACATGGGCCTCTCCCTCATACCTTTATCTCTCATTACAAATTAGACATGGCCTCCCGAAGCCGGGCTAATTTTGGTTCCACCGTTCTCAAGAGTCTGTTCCGATGAGCCACCCAGGGTGAAGGTGCTAGGGACGCGGTCCTATCCAGCAAGAATGAAGGCGAGATTGACAACTTAACATTGAGAAGTTATGTACCTACCATAACGTTCCATGTTAGTTGCCTTCTCGCCTTCTTTCTTGCATCCCACCCTCCATCCCCCTAGCCTGGAGAGACCTTAAGGATCCTTGGGGATCTTCTTCCTACCTCAGTATTAACCCCCTTTGGCTATCCTTACTGGTAGCTATAGGTCTAGGTTACTTACGAGTGAGGTTTCCTCTTCTCCTTATTTTGGAGATCAGAACTGCTATGGTTTCAGCTATCAAACGAGATCTGGGTAGTTAGCGCCTAGCATTGTGGGATATAGGGTAGCCTCGAGCCGGTATAAATAGCTCTCGAGCTTTAGTATAGGCCGAGTCGGAGCCGAGGGTCGGCTCCGAACCCATCCAGCAAGAAAGAAGGCGAGAAGAAGACAACTAACATGGAACATTATGGTAGGTACATAACTTCTCATTTTCCTACATTTATGCTTTTCATTCAGTATTTCTGTACTTAGAGTACAGTTTTGCATTTTGTTTTTTCTAAAATGAAAGTTTTAAACAGAAGTTTTAAATGCATGATTTTATTTTGCTGACATGAGCTTTTTTAACACAAGAAAAAGGTTTTTGATGCAGAACACTTAATTATTTAACTGGTGGCTGAATCCAATTACTGTACTTTGCTTTGGCACCTTTTTCATTTTAAAACTGTGTATGAAGTTTTTTTCTTTTGTCTGATGAAGTCTTCCAAAGGTGGAAGACGAAAAGTGCTTCACATTAAACTTTTTTGGAACTTTTTTGGAGCTAACTAATGTTAGTGCATCACCCTTGAAAACAGTTGTTCTTACTGGTTCTTATGTAGTAAACATTGACTGACAAGACGATGTATATCATCCAAATGCTTCATTATTTTGACTTGGGCGTTTTGTAGTTGCTCCTTTTCTTTTTCTGTGAGATTTCCTATATTCTGCAATGCTTTAACCTTTATCAAACCTTAGAACATTTAATGTGTTCCACAACAAGCAAAGTGCAACACAGCACACAATGAATCATTGTGTGCTGTGTTGTGCTTTGCTTGCTGTGGAACACATTAAATGTTTTAAGGTGGTTACGGCTTGCTGGTGCTTTTTTCCTGTTTATTGGTTTTGTTTTGGGCACCTCATCCTCCTGGACATGATTTTGTTCTTTATCAAACCTTCTAAATAATTCCCATTTGTTCCCCCATATCTTTCTATCTTATTTCTACCATGTTTTAAACTCCATTTTCATTTTCCCACTAACTAGTAATCCCTTCTGAAGATATTTATATTTTCCCTAATAACTCTAATAATTTCTACTACCCATCCCTTAAATTCCACTCTTTTTTAACAGATAAGATTAAAATGCCAGAGTCTGATTTTCAGTTCATTAGTCTGCATTTGAATCTTAGTTTTTATTGGTGCATGATCTGAAATAGTTAATGGATATATGCCAAAACTTTTAATTAAATAACCTGTTCCTGTGAAATATAATTTCCACCTTGTGTAGTCCAGTTTTGTGTATGTGCCCCAAATCTCTTCTGCCTGGTGTACAATGAAAATTCATTTTCCATAAACACTCTGCTGTCCCCAACTTGGGGAATGCTATATAAATTCTTTCAGTATTCCTAATAATGATTCCACATTTTCCGTACCAAATAATTTCATTTATTTTTTTAAGTCTACCCTCTTTTGTTATATTTTCCCTTTTAGGTTCTCATCTATGTGTCCTCTCTCTTGCAAATCAAGTTCCAGCTCCCACAGATAAGTAATATTCCTTGATGAACAGCATCACGTTGAAAGTTTATTATTTCTCTCAAAATTCTTTTAAGCTTCATAGTAGCAGTTTTAGGTGGAATTTAAATACATGCAAATGTAATTATCTTCCCCTGCCAATAACCCCTATAATCTACCAGTATTATCTTTTCCCAAATTCTGTCACTGTTGGAGCCCCTATAACAAACAGTATTATTGCACCCATTTTCCTTCAGCTGTTATTTTCTACAAATAATACATCCTAAAATCCATTTTTATATGCATTTCTATCCAAATGTGTCTCCTGCAGCATTGCTGTTTGCACCCTGCACTCATAGGTTCATAGGTGTTTACCAGGTTAATGACCTCAAGGGCCTTTTTCAGCCTAGCCATGCATCCCAAATCTCTGACAAGTTCTGATACCCTTGATTAAGTATAAGCAGGGGCTTGGAAAATGAAGCATTTACAAGAAGGGGCCTGGTAGATGAACCATTTACAGGTTGCTATGTCCATTAGAGGCATAGGTGCCAAACCAGGAATGAATTTCCTGTTCCCCATCCAATTGTCCAAGTTGCAGTTGAGATGAGAGGTTGGCGTAATGGTTAAGGTGTTTACCTCACACAAAGTGCAGAGTTTGATTCTCCAGTGGGGTAAATGGTAGGCTTAAAGTGGCCCACAAGAGCAGTTAGCCTAGTATGAATCTACAAATCTATCTATGGGTTAGGAAGGAATTGTGCTTCACATGGATGGGGAGCCTTTTCCAGAGATGGAGTAGTCTCTGAGATGCATACCTGTCTCTCCAGCAGGTCCTATTTATATCACAGGGAGGTTTAAGTCTTTAGAATGGGTTATTCTGATGCTGCTTGTTTTGTAGATATGCAGGAGATCCATCAGAATGGGGTCTGACAATGCCCTGTATACCAGGCATAGATCTCTCCTCAAAAGTCTGTCTGAGACAGAATACAGGGATGGGGCCTTGAGGTGGACTGCATAGGACATTCTACTTGCTCCATGTATTCTTTTAGTGAGGAACCTCAGTGGACGTTCCAGTTGTTGGATATGCCTGGTAAGGTACATACCAAAGGGGGCATTGTACTCGATAAGTCTGACAAATACCAAATACAGTGGAACAATGACTTCCTTGACCTTAGATGCCATACCTTTGTTTTTAAATTGTGCAACATAGAATGATTTCCTCACTAATTTAGACACATGGTAGTGAAAGAATAGATGACTGTGTGTGTCCCTAAGTCCCTGAATATTGGGTCAGCTCTAAGGGGTGTGTTTGTCAATATAACTACTGGGTCAACTCTAAGAGGTGTATTGTCATAATGTAATTCAGTACTGTTTGCTTTTTGCCTATACCTGAAAAGACGTTTGCATTCCATGATAATAATGACAAGAGTAGGCATTTTGATAGAAAGCTATTCCCATGTTATACGTTCTTTTGAATGGATTTTTCCAGCTTATAGTGTACGTGCACACAGTCATGTTTTGCAGGCTGATCTCTTGTATAGTTGCTTCTCTTCTCCATTTGAAACTGTCACATTTTTAAGATAGTTTTGTGTCAGCGAAAAGACAAACCGCAACAAAACTAAATAGATTTTTCAGAACCTGCATTAACTTACACAAACTGTAAATTTTCTAAATCGCAAAACTTTGTACATTTTTCAAAAACGTTTGCCCCTTCAGGTAGTATCAGTTCCTGCAAATTGATGCTTACACCCACATACAGTGCCTGTTCTAAAATTAAGGGAATCCGCGATGAAGCTAATTCTAGAACCTGTATTCCCACTTAAGCTAATTGCCATCTGTTCTTTCCTTATCTTTGTCCCTCGCTCAAGATTTGAAAAGTAGCATGCATACTTGTTTTTAGGGCTAAACATTGTTTACTAAAACATGCATTGGCTACCTGTAAGTAACTAAATTCTGCAGTGTAATAGTAAGTGAATTAAAGTAATAAGGCTGCTTAGGTGGTAACTGCATGTGTATGTTATGCACTTCCCATAGTTTCAAACTTCATTTAATTTTAATGAACTGCTTTCCAATGTGCCTATAATTATTAATTACACTGTAGCCTGTACAGTTTACTCAGCAGCCAGTATTCATACCTCTTCCATCTCCAAACTTTAAATCTCCAAGTCAAAGCAGTTAGTAATGAAACAAAATGCTGGTAACTTTACAGATGCATGAAATATTTTTTATAAATTTCACTCCGAGCACACTTTTAAGACCTCTCATGATTAATTGCTTGCACCTATAGTCATCTTGTTTCCCCTGAAAGCCTTTGCTAATGGAAGAAAGGTAGCTAATGACTTTGCAAAGTTAAGAAATAATTAGTTTTCACATTTCATCTTTATATCTTTTCAAACCTGTTTGCATAAATATCCTTGTCTATGGTTTAAATCAAGGGCATTTGTTTAGATAGCCACTTCTGTAAAAATAAGGGGTTTATTATCTCAATTATACCCATAATGCAGTCAACACGCTGTTACTTCCTCTCAGCAACCTATGATCACAACATAATTTTAAGTCACTTCTGTTAATCATTTCTTACATTGTTACATTGCAAAGTCTGGATCCTTTACAGCTAAAGAAGTACTTTTGTGCTTTAACGTCTTCATTATGTACAGCAGTCATTGATAAGACTTTCCTCATTTCATATTTAAAGTACCCCTGAGTGTACAATATATAAAACTACTTTACAATGTAACATGCCATTTCCATCATGAGAATTGTATAAAAGTATTAGAACAAAACACTTTTATTTACAGTTGCTTCTTCTGTCCATTAAATTGGCATTTTAAACATTAATTATACAGACAGGTATAAACTTTACAGTTTACCCTCCAGTTTAATACAGTCATCTAAATTCAAGTCTGTATTTGTACAAGGTCACATTTCACATGTCTGTTCTTATAATCCATTGAAATGGATGCTTTACAGTCTCCCATTTATTTAATAACTGGTCTTGTTGATCATCCGTCTCCCAACACAAGTCACTGATTCCAGTTCAAAGCATTCTTCATTATTCTGGTCAGCTCCTAGGCTTCTTTTCTGTTCCTCAAGCATTTTCATTTGAAACAACAAAAATGTTTCACTGGCAGTCCCTTTGTGTGGGCATTGTTGTCAGAAGAGTTAGAAGCAAAGCCCCCTTCTGCTTGCTCCCTCTTTTTTAGGATAAAGTTTATTTCCTCATTCACTTGTTCTACATTAAAAAAGTCTTTAATCTTCCAAGAAAAAACTACTATGAAGAGAGCTGGTTGCAGCAGCTTGAATCTCATACTTGCTTGTTTGTTGGAATAAATTTGCTTCACTTCTGCGTGGTATAGAGTGAGTAATCATTTTCCTCAAACACTGTGTCCCCAATTTTTAATATTTTTCCCTTCAGCCACAGTGTTGTCAGGAGCAGCTCTTTCTACTGGTGTAATTACATGTTTACTAGTATAGATCCTTAGCTGCTTTCACATATCCAGATTTGGAGCATAGGCACATTGTGCCGTCAATTAGTAAATCCTGCTTTGGAACACCAGTCAAGATGCTTAATTGTACTGTCATAACATTAATGCAGTCTGTTCCAGCCAGTTTCTCTGGTACAGCAGAAATAATCTTAAGCTTTCTCTGTGTGCTTTGTTATCTTTTGAAACAGTACTTCTTGAGAAACTTTATGCTCAGCCAGCCTTTTTCTTCATTTCAGCCAATGACTTTTGCAGTTTTATCAGTTCATCTGAATAGCTAGATGTTCATCGTGTTACACTGCTGCAATCATTACACTTGGATTATCCTGCCGTCAGGCGGTTCCCCAGTCGGCCTGAATTCCAAAGTCTTGGTCCGGCGTCTGTTGCTGTCACCTCCTCCCTGACGTCAGTGTGACAGGGGTATATAAGATGCAGCCGACGCCATTTTCTTCAGTCTTTCTTGCCGCGCGGTACATGAAGCAGAAACAGTTCGCAAGTGCCGGTCGGACGACTCCTGACATTTTCATTCCGAATCTAGAACCAAAGTCTTCTACAAAGCTAAGTACCCTGTTGGGGAAACTTTTTCTTGCCTCAGACTGATGTCAATAAAAGTTAATAACTGTATTTCTTGTGGGAAGCAACTACCTCGTAAGGATTTCCACTCCTATTGTATTCCATGCCTAGGCCCAGACCACGACGTCACTGGTTGTCGGTTTTGTGCTAGGTTTAACAAGCGCACTATTAAATGTTGGTTTGATTTTGCCCGACATTATTTTGGCAGAAAATTCAATTACACCATGCCATCGGAACTTCAGATGACCGGATTACATAAAAAACGCAAAGACAAGGACAGGCATCCGAGGCCCAAAACTGACGAGTCGTCTTCTATGCCGGTCGCCAGTTCTCCAGTTTTCAGCGAGCTGCCTACAACTGCCCCTGACGACCGCATCCATAGAACCACAGACCGCCTCCAACTCCCATGCAGAGCTGGCTGGTCCTTTGGACGCTCCAGGTTTTCAGCCTACTGAAACTAACCCTTCTGAGGGTACCGAAGTAGCTGAACAATCCACAGATTCAGAGGGTGTCTTCAGACCTACCCAGTTAACTATTAAACCCTCTGCTAAGTCTAAGGCCCCATTAAAAACAAAGAAACAGATACAGCATTCTCCAGGACAGGCTTCCATGCCTAAGAAACAAATGCTCAAAATGGCCGAAGACCTAATCACCATGATCAGGGGGTCCCATCCCCCTCCTGATAAAAGGCCCAGACAGGATGCAGATTATGAATCTTCCGATCAGGTGTCCATTTCTTCAGATTCATCCTCAGACCTAGGATATTCCTTACCCCCTTATGAGGATTCGGATGCTGAGGAATCTATTCCATCAGCCTCTCCACCTGAGGACTACTCCTTTGGGGAGACCTTGCATACCATGAGGGATCATTTCCATTGGGAAGGCCAGGATTACTCAGAATCCAAGAAAAGGTTCAGAGACTTCCTTTTATTGCCTCAACACAGACCCCTTGCTATTCCGCCAGTGTTAGATATTGTGGATGATGTGTACACTGAATCCAGCTTAAACCCTGACTCCTTACCTCCAGCCCCAGTTAAACCTGACAGATATTACAGAGTCCCTGACTCTCACAAATTTCTGTATAAAAGCCCTGTTGCTGACCCTGAAACTATTTCTCAGGGACCCAAAGGGATTAAGGCCTCATCAGCAAAAAACCCAGTTCCTTCTGACAGAGATTCCAGAGCATTAGACAGATGGGGAAATAAAGTATACACATCTGCAACTTTAGCAATGCGAGCCTTAAATTGCCAGTTTCACATGATAAAATATCAGCAGTTTTTGATGTCTCAGTTGAAACAAAAGATGCTTCCAGATTCAGATCCTCCTAACTTTAAAGAAATGCAGGATTTATTGCATGCAGCTGAACAAGTGGGAAAACATACTTTGCAATGTGGGTTTGATTCCTTAGAGGCCTCCTGTAGAGCAGCAGTTACAGGTTCTGTCATTAGAAGGCATGCTTGGTTAAAAGAACATATGTTACCAGATCATGTTAAGGCTAAATTATTGGATGCACCTTTGCAGCGGGATGTGTTGTTTGGACTTAAGGCAGAGGAGGTATTAAAGAAGATGGAGGATAAGGTAAAATCCATGCAAACGGTGAAGGATTTCTTACAGGTTCAGCCTCCTCGTTTTAGCAGAAATTGGCCAACAAAGAGTTGGTCCTTTCCAGTCACAGACAGACCTGAAAGAGGCAGATACAGACGTCCAGGAGGTAGAGGTCAAGCACAAGGCCCTTACAGGCCTCGACAATGGGGTACACCAGGCCAGAAAGAAGGGGAAGACAGGCCACAACCTTATAAAAAGCAGCCTCAATGACTTCCCACTACAGCTGTCAAACAGTTCTCTCTTGGCAGCCCCTTAGGAGGAAAACTGGCACTTTTCTATCACAATTGGCATTGCATCACCAAAGACAAATGAGTTCTCAACATTGTATCCCAAGGTTACAGGATGTCCTTCATGGATGCATCTGCAGTCATAACAACTGGGTTGTCCTGTCGTCAGGCAGCCCTTCGGTCGGCCGGATTCCAAAGTCCGGGTCTGGCTTCGGTTGATGTCGCACTTCACCCGACGTCATCTCTGTTGGTCTTCGGGTATAAAGGCATCAGCCGACGCCATTTTCCCCAGTCTTTCTTGCCGCGTGGCGCCCGAAGCAGAAGCTGTTCGCAAGTGCCGGTCGGTCAGATCCAGAGATTACTACTTCCGAATACTACTTCGAAGACTTCTAAAAGCTAAGTACCCCGTTGGGGACTCTCTCTTGCCTCAGCCGATGTCAGAAAAAGTCAATAACTGTTTAACTTGTGGGAAACAAATACCTCATAAAGATTTCCACTCTTACTGTTTGCCTTGTTTAGGCCCAGACCACGACGTAGCAGCCTGTTCAGCCTGTGCTCATTCAGGCGACGAACGCTTAGGCGTCGGTCGGAGTTTGCTGAACAGTTTTTCGGCTCGGATTTTGCGTACATTATGCCGTCGGATCCTCCAACTACCCAGATTGTTAAAAAACGCAAAGAAAAAGACCGACACTCGCGGTCCGCGGTTTCGGCCGAAACCATGGTTAAGCAAACCGCGAGTGTCTCGGTTTCGGCCGAAACTGAGAAAACTGATCAAAGCACAGCTGAATCAATGACTACTACTGAGGCTCCTGCTACCTTACTTGAAACGGCCTCAGAAATCTTACCTACAGTGGTTACTAGTGACTTATCAGACACCATCCCTTTGGATGTCTCTACCCCAGCACGTGGTGCTGCTAGGCCTCCTGCAGCCATGTCTATTAAGGCCTTTGCCAGGGCTAAAGCAGCCAAATCTACTAAATCAGTGCCTGTTAAGCCCCCCTCAACTAGGCCCATTTCTAGTTCACAAATGCTTACTCTGGCAGAGGATTTAATATCCTTAATTAGGGGATCTCAATCTCACCCAGACAGGGCCTCTCAGCCCCCAGAAAAGAGACCTAGAGCAGAGCGCCCGAGCCTGTGTCCTCTGATGATTCCGCTGGAGGACTCTGATATTACAGACCAGCCAGAGGCTCATTTCTCCAATTATGAAGACTCAGATGCTGAAGAATCCATTCCAGCTGCTTCTCCACCAGAAGAATTCTCCTTTGGGGAAACCTTACATGCCATGCGAGAACAATTCCAATGGCAGGAACAGGATTTCTCAGATTCCAGAAAAAGACTTAGGACTTTTCTGCACCTACCACAACACAGGCCTTTAGCTGTACCTCCTGTCCTCTCTGTTGTGGACGATGCATTTAATGATGTCTGCACTGCACCAGATTCCTTACCTCCAGCCCCTGTCAAACCAGACAGATTTTACAGGGTTCCAGACACTCATCACCACTTATACAAGGCCCCACTTGCAGACCCGAAACCATATCCCAGGGGCCTAAGGCAGCAGCCTCGACCACAGCAAAAACCCTATTCCTTCTCAAAGGGAAGCCAGGTCTTTAGACAGATGGGGCAAAAGGTTTACACCTCCGCTACTCTCTCAGCTAGAGCTTTAAATTGTCAGTTTCACATGATACAATACCAAGAGTTTATGCTTGATCAGTTAACTAAAAGCTATCCTCTGATGACTCTATAGATAAGAAATATATATTAGAAATGGTAAATAACATACAACAGGTTAGTAACCATTCCTTAAAATGTGGCTATGATGCACTGGAGGCTTCATTTAGATCAGCCATGACTGGCACAGTGATAAGAAGACATGCATGGCTGAAGGAACAGGTCTTACGGATCATGTTAAAGCTAAGTTATTAGATGCACCTATGGATAAGGCCAGTTTGTTTGGTACACCTGCCCAGCAGGTAATGAAGAAAATGGAAGAAAAGGCAAAATCTGTACAAACGGTTAAAGATTTCTTGCAGGTTCAACCCCAAGGTTTAGCAGGAACTGGCCTGCCAAAACTGGTCCTTTCCTGACTCCACAAGATCCCAAAGGGGCAGGAATAGACGTCCCAGAGGCAGAAATCAATCCAGAGGGGTGCCTACAGAGGGCGACAGTGGCAAGGTAATAACAGAGGCACAGACACAGCCACTGCCACTACAACAGCACAGTGACTTGATTCTAACTCCGCCTACCAGGGAACAAATAGCAGCACCATTAGGCGGAAAATTAACCTTATTTTGCAAAGAGTGGCACTATATCACAAAAGACAAGTGGATTCTGCAAACCATAGACCAAGGATACCGGTTCCACTTCCACACTTTACCAGTCAAAAGAGGAATGCCAAACCTGCCTCCAAATCAAAAAACAGAAGCTCTACAGCAGATAATGCAACTAACAAAGATGAAAGCTGTGGAAAGAGTGCCAATAACAGAACAAGGCAAAGGATTCTACTCCAGACTATTCCTAGTTCCAAGAAAGGAAAAAAGCTGGAGACCTATTCTCGACCTGTCCATCTTAAATACATACATCATTGTCCCAAAATTCAAAATGCTGACCCTCCAGCAACTTCTTCCCATGCTGGGCAAGGAGTGCTGGCTGGTAACTCTAGATCTCAAGGAGGCATACCTGCACGTCCCCATACGACCAATTTGCAGAAGATACCTCAGATTTCTTGCAGGATCAGAGCACTATCAATTCTCAGCATTGCCCTTTGGCTTATCTACTGCGCCCAGAGTATTCACAAAATGCCTGGCATCAGTAATCGCCCACTGCAGACTACAGGGAATCCAAATTTATCCATACCTGGACGACTGTCTGCTACAGGGTGACAACAAAAGCAAGCTGACAACAGATTTACAAAGGGTCATTTACTTGCTACAAGCACTGGGATACACAGTCAATTTACAAAAGTCAAGGCTGATACCATCCCAAACAAGGACATTCTTGGGCTGAATTGGACACAGTAAAACAAATGGCATTCCTAACTGCAGAAAAACAAAAAGAACTCCCTCTTTACTTCTTGGCACTAACAAAACAGAACAAGCTAACAGCAAGAAAAGTTCTACAGGCCTTGGGCTTCATGGCATCCTGCATAATCTTGGTTCCACATGCCAGACTACATATGAGAAAACTACAGTGGTACCTAAAGAATTTATGGTCCCAACACAGGCACAGCCTAGAAGCAGAAATTCCTCTAATCCCATGCCTAAAACAGGAGTTCCTATGGTGGGCTCAAGCATGCCAGTCAAATCCAGGCCTACTGTTTCACAACTATCAAGCAAGCCAAACCATCACAACAGACGCCTCAGACCTAGGATGGGGGGCTCACATGCTGGACAAATGCGTACAAGGATTGTGGATACAGGACCAGCTCCATTTGCACATCAACCTAAAAGAAATGCTGGCAGTAAAGCTGGCAATCCAAAAATTCAGACCATTCCTCAAAGCAGGACATTTGATAAGGACAGACAACACCACAGTCATGTGGTACATCAACAAACAGGGAGGCACTCATTCATACCCCCTATGCAGAATGACTTTGGACCTTTGAAACCTGGCGCTCAACTACAACATCCAGTTACAGGCAATATTCGTACCAGGAAAGGAGAATACTCTAGCAGACATGTTAAGCAGAACCACCTCGGATGCTCACGAATGGATGCTACACCCGGACATCTTCAAGGCCATCTCAAAGAAATGGGGAATGCCACAGATAGATCTATTCGCTTCCCCTCTCAATCACCAGCTCAAAAAATTCTGCACAAGGACATTCCACCCACTTGCATGGAAAGTGGACTCGCTCTCCTTCAGCTGGAAAGGTCTGACAGCATATGCATTCCCACCTCTTCCCTTGATACACAAGGTATTACTAAAAATCAAGGAGGAACGTCCAAGGATAACCCTGATAGCTCCAAACTGGCCAAGACAACACTGGTACCCATTGCTGAGGAGCATGTCTCGGGACAAAATGTGGCCAATACCCTGATGCCTTTGATGTTAACCCAGAACAACTACAGCATCATGCATCCAAACCTAAAACGTTGCAACTGACTGCATGGAACATCACATAGCAGCAACTAATCCAGAGCTTTCCCAAAGGGTTAAAGACATTATCCTTGAAGCCCGCAGACCTTCAACAAGAAGGAACTATGCAGGAAAATGGAAAAGGTTTGTCATTTGGAGTGCTGAAAGAGGAAAAGATGTGTCCAATATAGACATTGCTAACATTCTGGAGTATTTGGCAGAGCTTCTACATACAGGCCTGTCCTATTCCTCCATCAAGATACATGCATCAGCTATTTCAGCAGAATACAGCTTTGATCCACCTGTCTTTTCACATCCTTTACTCAGGCAGTTCCTCAGAGGGATCAAGAATGTAAAACCTCCTAGGAAACCACCATTGCCAGCTTGGGATTTGAACTTTGTGCTGGAAAAGTTGACACTCGCACCTTTTGAACCAGCAGCAACAGCAGACCTGCAGCATCTATCGTGGAAAACTGCTTTCCTACTGGCAATAACCTCAGCAAGAAGGGTTTCTGAACTTCAGGCCCTAATGGCAGTACAACCCTTCCTAATCTTCCACCAAGATAGTGTGTCCATGAGGACTAATCCTACATTTATGCCTAAGGTGGTATCCAGAGTGTCTTTAAACCAG
This sequence comes from Protopterus annectens, assembly GCF_019279795.1. NCBI lineage: Eukaryota > Metazoa > Chordata > Ceratodontiformes > Protopteridae > Protopterus > Protopterus annectens. The sequence continues at coordinate 536,925,794 of NC_056726.1, forward strand.
GCAATCCACCTACCTACCTTCTTCCTAAACCCACAAAACAGAGGGGAAAGAATGCTGCATACCTTGGATGTACATAGACAGCTACGCTACTACCTGGACAGAACAAAAAGTAACAGAAAAACTGACCAGCTGTTTGTAGCCTATGCAACAGGAAGGGAAGGAAAAGCGATTTCCAAACAGACAATCTCCAAATGGATAGGAAATTGCATACGATTCTGTTACTCCTTTCATGGAAAACCAATTCCACAGAACATAAGGCGTCATTCTACAAGGGCAACAGCCACTACCACAGCCTTCTTACGAGGAGTGGCAACCAAGGACATTATTGAGGCGGCTACTTGGACCTCCGTGCATACATTTGCCAAGCATTATAATTTACCTCTGTATTCCAGATCCCGAGCAGGGTTTGCCACTGCTGTACTGCAAGGGATCCTAACCACACCATAATCTATTCTTCCTCCTCCCCTAGTTGGCTATGGTATTCTACCCAGTTGTTATGACTGCAGATGCATCCATGAAGGACATAGTACAGTTTTGTACCTACCATAAATGTAGATGTCGAACTGGATAGCATCTGCAGTCAGGATTACCCTCCCTCCTTCCCTCTGTGGTACTCCTAGGGTATTTACCCTCCTAATAGCTAGCTGGCGGGGGGGAGTCTCTTATGGTGTATTTGTTTGTATATATGTACATACATGCTTATTTTTTGTGTTTGCCTTCTATCTTTTTGGAAACATTGGCATTTACCCAAAATTTAGCCTTCCAAGAGGGCAACTGGCATCTGGGGCAAGAAACACTGAGGAAAATGGCGTCGGCTGATGCCTTTATACCCGAAGACCAACAGAGATGACGTCGGGTGAAGTGCGACATCAACCGAAGCCGGACCCGGACTTTGGAATCCGGCCGACCGAAGGGCTGCCTGACGACAGGACAACCCAGTTGTTATGACTGCAGATGCTATCCAGTTCGGACATCTACATTTATGGTAGGTACAAAACTGTACTTTCCATTTTCTCACTTTGCCAAGGTTAAAAGGAATGCCAAATCTGCCACCAAATCAATGGGCAGAGGCTTAAAAACAAATTACAGCACTCTTGGACATGAGAGCTATTCAAAAGGTACCACCACAGGAGCAAGGACAAGGATTTTACTCAAGACTCTTTCTGGTTCACAGAAAGGACAAAGCGTGGAGACCCATTCTGGATCTTTCTTCTCTAAACACTTACCTGGATGTTCCAAAATTCAAAATGTTGACACTACAGCAGCTTCTTCCCATGCTGGGCAAGATAGCTTGGCTCATGACTTTGGACCTCAAGGAGGCATACCTGCATGTCCCTATCAGACAAAACTGCGGAAGATACCTCAGATTTCTAGCGGGTTCAATGCACCATCAATTCTCTGCACTGCCCTTTGGCTTATCTACTGCACCCAGGGTCTTCACAAAGTGCCTGGCACCAGTAATTGTATTTTGCAGGCAAAAAGGAATTCAAATTTATCCATACCTGGACGACTGCCTGATTCAAGCAGAGAGCAAGGACATTCTTCTTAAAGCATCTGGCGTTCGTAAAAATGTTAAGTTGCCTGGGGTACACCGTAAACGAAAATAAATCAAAACTAGTGCCCTCACAACAGATAATATTCCTGGGTGCCAGCTTGAACACAACGGCCCAGATGGCTTATCTCACGCCAGACAAGCAAGGACAACTGACTCAATACTTTCAATTGATGGCAACAAAGGCCCAACTCCCTGCAAGAAAAATTCTGCAGGCCTTGGGCTACATGGCATCTTGCATACTACTAATTCCATATGCCAGACTGCGTACTAGGAAACTACAATGGTACTTAGAGTGTATGGTCTCAACACTGTCAAAGTTTGGAAACTGTTATACCACTAATTCCTTAACTTCAACAGGAGTTTTGATGGTGGGCTCAAGCTTGTCACCTCAACAAGGGACAGCCTTTTACTCAACCCACAGCCAGGTAAACACTGACAACAGATGCATCGGATTACGCATGGGGAGCACACATGGCAGGAAAATGTATTCAAGGCGAGTGGCCCACAGAGCAAAGGCATCTTCACATCAATCAAAAAGAGATGCTAGCTGTACAAAATGCACTTACAGCCTTCAAGGACCTGCTGCATCCAGGACAACTACTGCTAAAGACAGACAATACCACAGTTATGTGGTACACAAACAAGCAAGGGGGCACGCACCCCTACCCCCTCTGCAGACAAGCCATGACCTTGTGGAACACAGCTCTAGACTACCAGGTTCATCTGCAAGCACAGTTCCTGCCAGGAGAGGAAAACACACTGGCAGACGACCTAAGCAGAAACATCATGGATCCCCACAAATGGGAATTAAATCCACAAGTATTCAGAATGGTAACACAAAAATGGTGGAGCCCAGACATAGATCTGTTTGTGAACTGCCAGCTACAGAAATTCTGCACAAGGAGTTATCATCCACAAGCATGGAAAGTGGATGCCCTCTCATTCAGCTGGAAAAACCTGCAAGTATACGCTTTCTCTCCTTTACCTCTCCTTCCAAAGGTACTCATAAAAGCCAGGCAAGAAGAGCCAAAGATGATCCTGATTGCACCAGACTGGCCACGCCAGCACTTGTACCCAATCTTAAAGAACTTAGCACAAGAACCACCCAGGATTTTGCCTCAAACCCCACACTTGCTGACACACCACAACAACCAGATACTTCACAGCCAGCTAAAGACCTTAAACCTAGCTGGATGGAAAATTCCTTAGTCAAGCAAGCAACGCCTCTCTCCAAAGCTGTTATGGATGTCATTCTGGAGGCCAGAAGGCCTAGCACCAGGAAAGCCTACTCGGATAAATGGAAGAGATTCTGTGCCTGGAACCAGGCACACAGCCTTGACCCTCTTGTCCCAAACATTCCTCAGATACTTTAATATTTAACTGAGATGCTGGACAAGGGCCTCTCCTTCTCATCAATCAAGATCCACGCCCCAGCCATTTCTGCTAATTACAACATGGATCCACCAATTTTTTCTAATCCTTTGCTCAAACAGTACCTCAGAGGAGCTAAAAACATAAGACTGCCCCGTAGAGCACCTACCCCAACTTGGGACCTCAACTTTTGTTTTGGAAAAATTAACTTTACCTCCTTTTGAGCCAGCTAACACAGCAGAATTAAAATACATCTCTTGGAAAACTGCTCTGCTACTGGCAATAACATCAGCATGAAGAGTTTCAGAATTACAGGCACTAATGGCAGTGGAATCTTTCCTCATTTTCCACCAGGACTTTAAGAACTAACCCTTCGTTTATGCCAAAGGTGGTATCAAGTGTGGCTCTACACCAAACTATTCATTTGCCAACTTTCTATCCAAAACCACAGAACAAGGGGGAGAGACTACTACATTCTTTGGACATTCACAGGCAGTTATGCTTCTACTTGGACAAAACCAAAGCTTTCAGAAAATCTGAGAAATTATTGGTAGCATATGCTGCAGGAGCACAGGGAAAAGCCATTTCAAAACAAACTGTCTCAAAATGGATAGGACATTGTATACATTTCTGCTATACTCACCTTACCTAGCAGCATTAGATCTCACTCCACCAGGGCAACAGCCACTTCAACTGCCTACCTCAGAGGAGTACCTACCAAGGATATTTTGGAAGCAGCAACATGGAGTTCTGTGCATACCCTCACCAAGCATTACCATTTGCCTTTATACTCCAAATCCAGAGCTGGCTTCGCCACTGCTGTGCTGCAGGGTCTTATAGCCACCCCTAATGCCTTATAGAACCAGCCTCCCTACCTCAGCTTTGGGATTCCACCCAAGTGTAATGACTGCAGCAGTGTAACACTATGAACATAGTACAGTTTTGTACCTACCATAAATGTAGATGTTCGAGTGTAAACACTGCTGCAGTCCAGGTTACCCTCCCTCCTTCCCCTCTTTTCTTGCTGGTATGTACCTATGCCTTCTACCCTTTACTACTTATGGGGAGTATTTGCTGGTAACTGAAAGTTGTTTGCTTTTCTTATGTATGTTTTATTAGCAATTTGAATTGCCTACCTATTTGGGGGCACTTGACATCTGGGGCAAGAAAAACTGAGGAAAATGGTGTCTGCTTCATCTTATATACCCCTGTTGCACTGACGTCAGGGAGGAGGCGACAGCAACCGATGCCGGACCGCCTGATGGCAGGATAACCCAAGTGTAATGACTGCAGCAGTGTTTACACTCGAACATCTACATTTATGGTAGGTACAAAACTGTACTTTAAAGCTTCTAGGTTTCCAATCTGTTTTTATTTGATCTAATATACCTTTCAGTGTTTCACTTATTTTGAGCATTTCTGAATGCATTTGATTTATGTTTTCTTCTACATTACTGGAAAACATTTCCTGAACCAAAGCTGAACTTGAACTGCTTTTTGCTGAGCAGTTTCAAGATTCTTCACAGGCAGGGATTTTTCTTATTTTTTGGTTGATTATTTTCTTAAATATTTTTTTTATTTGCCGGCATGCAGGTAGTATAAGTTGGGAACCATTAACTCCCCAAGTGATGCAGACATCCTACAGAAAGGCCTCACTAAGACCAATGACTGGTGTCGAAAGCATGGCCTTAAGCTTAACGCCAAAAGATGTGTTGTCATCCCCTTTGGTAAAAACTCAGTTCCCACTAATTACCACATCGATGGGAGCCAATGAACACTGAAGACGTTACAAGAGATCTGGGGATGCAGGTTGACAGCAACCTCTCCTTCGACCACCACATTGCCACTGTGGTCAGAAAGTCCTTCTATGTGGCACATCTCATTACCCAGGGTTTTGCATCCAGGAAGAAAGAGGTCATCATCTCTTTCTTCTCTTCCCTCATTAGACCAATTATTGAGTATAATGCCCCATTTGGCATGTACCTCACTAAACACCTGCAAAGGCTGTAGAGGCCACAGAAGTACCTCATGAAGAGGATCATAGGCATTAAACACACGTCCTACACGGACAGACTCAGAAGATTCCAGCTATTCTCTTTATCATATCACCTACTTAGAGGTGATCTCTGCTTAACTTACAAAGCCATGTCTGACCCAGCTCTGTTAGAAATGCTACATCTAAAGAAATCCCAATCCCTCCGCACCACACGCTCCAGCGACCTCAACCTCATTACCACAGTTAACATACATGCTGGAGGGACAGGTTCCTCACCCAGAGACTGCTCATGCTCTGGAATAGACTTCCTATACATGTCAAGCAGAGCACCTCGCTGACGCTCTTCATGTGAAATATTGATGAATGGATGGGTAATAGAAAGTTCACCCCAGGGATCACTACAGTGGCTCTACTTGATAAAAGCACTGGGAACTAACGTCAGGTAGCACGATGCCAGGGCATTTCTATGGGCTAGGCTTGTAAAGGCTCCAGGGCCATTAGCCTAGTACACAGCTATGAACCTATAATCACTACCAGTATCTGAATTTTACCCAAATGTAAAGCTTTTACTGGCTTTGTTTCACATTTCATATTTTCACATAGGAGAGCTATAATCAAGCTGTTGATTAATGTGCAGCCAACTTGCATCGCTCCAGAGTTGTTGTTTAGGAAGACATCTGTAACTTAAATCCACGGATGTTCTTCACTAGACTTCCAAAATAGTCTTGTCGTGTACCCTCTTTAAACCATGGCACCTCTTCACAAGATAACTCTTTTACTTGGACATCTGCCCTTGGGTTGGACTGTTATCTATAGCCCCAGCCAAACTCTTTTTCCATGATTGGGCCGAGATGGCTGAGGGTTCCTTCGTTTTCTCTGCACCCTGAAGTGAGTCTTTGAGCAGCCAAACGCATCAGGAGTTCTTCGTCTACTAAGCGGAAGAGGGAAACCTCCCCCATGAGAGACTCATACTTGCCTGTAAATATGTAGGTACACTTCACTTTCTCTACTCTGTGTTTTGTGTGTACACTTGTCTATCGTGTCATTATAATAATTTTATTTTTCTATGTACTATTTTGCTTTGTATTTTTACCACCACCATGCCTCTGTATTATGCTACTATGCTACGTGTTCACTGTGCTTGTGAAAATAACCTTCAGTTTTATCAGTGCAATCTGGTCTGGTCCTGAAATTGGTCACTTTTTGACCATTGCCCTACACCATCAGACACAGACAGATACATACATGCATAGATAAGAAGACAAGAGGTGTCAGCCTTCCACTTCCCTATGGCTTGGTATGTATAGTGAGGATACTTTGGCCTCTGACTGTCAGCCAAAGGGAATGTCTTTTGGAGGCAGTCTTTGTCTTGAGAGAACATTTTAAACTGTAGTATCAGGAGATCTCAGACTTCTAGAAGAGAAACCTGGATTCTTCTAAATTTAGAGCTCCCAAAGCGAATGACGGTCCCTGCAACCTAGGAGGCCCTTTTAGATGTTTTCGGGACAGCATCCATGGATCCAGTTTCCCAATCCACCACTCCTAAAAGTTTAACAGATTTTACAGACTTCAGGAACGTCATAGGTTTTTGTATAAGAATCTTACTGCAAATCTAGATATTTTGTCCCTGGAAGCTGCCAAGGGAGGGAGACTGGCTGCAAGGCTGGAATACTTTTGCCAATGGCAGGGAAAAAAGATAGCTAGACAGATTTGGGAAGAAGGTGTATTCCTTCAACATCCCTGGCCTTTAGTGTTCAGAACCCCATTCTGAAGTTATTGTTATAATCAACCACCCCCTTTTTTCCCATTTTCTACACGGGGTCAGGCTGTTGTGTCATCTGTCGCAATCTCTGTTCAGTGCCACTCTCGTACCTTCCTCAGTACTCGTTCCTGACTGTCGCAGGTCTTTTTTTCACAGAATCCATCCACATCTTTGCTATATGCACTTTTTTCCTCTTGTCTATGTCCTGTCTGTTCCAAATCTTTACTAGATTGTCTTCTGGTTTTCTACACGTGTACTGTCATCTTTGAACTTCTCTGCGATTGAAGCTACTTTGCTCCTGCTCTGATGTCCTAATTTCTTGATCTGTCCAACAGTGTGCATCCTGCCACTTGTCTCAGACACTTCACCTCCATCATTTCTAGTTTCCTCAAGTGCTCTGCCTTGACTGGCCAGATTTCTGTACCATACAGTAGTACTGGTTGCACCACTGTTTTTTACACTTTACTTTTTAGCTTCTTTGGCATTCTTCTGTCATACACTACCCCTGACACTCTGTGCCAGTTGGCTTCAGCCCTCTGATTCTAGCTTTAATCTCCTTATTTAGACTTCCCTTCTCCGCAACCATCCCTCCCAGGTACTTGAATATGTTAACCTGTTCAGTATTTTCCCTTCTATCTCAATTCTAAGCTTCTGATTTCCAACATTCACTGCCATTACAACTGGCTTATCTGTACTCCGTTTCATAGTATGTGCCTTTCAGTTTTGCATTCTGTTAGCCTATCCTTTACTGAAGTTCTTGCTCAGTCTGCCTGTAATGCCACAACATCTGCACCAACTTTGTTGATCTCTCCCCTTCTACCCGTTTGCTTTTGTAGTCCATTAGTAGTATGAACAGCAGTAGGCTTAGAGCTGAACCCTGATGCATGCCCACTCTTACTGGGAACCCTCTGTGAGACCGAGCATTGTTCATACTTGAGTCATTGAGCCCTTGTACATAGCCTGCACTAATTGTACCAATGTTTCTGGAACTTAGAATCACTGTAGGATTGCCCAAATCAGCTTTCTTGGAACCTTGTCATATGCTTTCTCCAAGACTAGGAATGGCCAGATGTTCTTTGTGTTTTACTGTTGCAGTCATCAGCTGTGGGTTATCCCTGCTGTGGTAGCCCTCGGCTGGCCCGAATACCAGAGTCAATGTTTTTCTGCATCGGCTGCTCTTGCCTGCAGTCTGACATCATGTCGTCAGTGCTATAAAGCAAGGCAGACAACGCCATTACATCAGTCTGTCTTGCCATGTAGCCCATAGCAGAAGTAGTTCGCAAGTGTGCCAGTCGGTCGCTACCAGAGTTTGAATTACAACTGAAAACGTCTAAAGCTAAGTACCCTGTTGAGGATCCTTTTTTTCTTGCACAAACCGATGTCCGAAAAAGTTAATGGGCTCGCCTGTGGAAAGCAGATACCACACCAAGACTTCCATTCATACTGCGTCACTTGCTTAGGCCCAGACCACGATGTCCCCCCATTGCCGGTTCTGTGCCCTCTTTAACGCGAGAACTATTCACCGTAGAGCTCTTATTGTAGACAGGTATTTTCGTCTTCCATCTTCTCATTCCGAAATGGCGTCTGTCAGCCAACAATCTGGGGACATTCCGAAAAAACACAAAGATAAAGATAGAGACAGACCACACAAGGCTAAGCCATGCAATGGCTCTACTGCTAAGCAGGTCATTAGTTCTCCGGAATTCAGTGAGGTGCTTTTGCAGCCCCTAATGCCAGATATATCTACGCAGGCCTCTACCGAGACCCTTTCTGAGTCTGGTATGCCGCAGAAATCTTCATCTTCAGAGCCTTTGGCTGTCTCTGCCTCTATTGGGTCCAGAGCCGCGACACCGACACCGGCTTCTGAGGAGACCTCTCTCCCTACTGAACATAGGCAAAAACCATCGTAGTCTCATCTGACTACCGTTTCTCTCAGGCCGATGGAAACTCTTAGGCCTAGAAGTCAGGCCACTCCTAGCAAATCTGCCTCTAGCCACCTCCTGCTCCACCACCCCAAGCACAAATGCTTAAAACAGCGGAGGATCTCATCTCCCTTATCAGGGGTAGTCAGGCCACAACTTCTAAAAGGAAAAGACACCCTTCTCTTGAAATTGACTGAACAGGATTCTGAGGAATCTGATTATTCAGATTTTGAAGAGGAACAACCACCTCTGACTGCTTATGAGGATTCAGATGCAGAGGAATCCATTCCTTCTGCCTTTCCACCAGACCTTTCCTTTGGGGAAACCCTTCACACCCCCAGAGAACATTTCCAATGGGAATCTCAGGACTTCCCCCAGTCTAAGAAAAGACTGAGCGTTTCTGGACCTGCCCCAGCACAGACGCCTGGCCATCCCTCCTATTTTGGAAGTGGTGGACGATGTTTCCATGAGTCCAGCTTAGCCCCTGACACCCTCCCACCTGCCCCCAGTAAACCTGACTGGTATTAGAGTACTGGATTCTCACAAATACCTGTACAGAAATCCTGCTGCAGACCTAGAGATCATTACACAGGGACCTAAAGGAGCTAAGACTAGTTCTGCCAAGAATCCTATTCCTTCTGACAAGGATTTCAGAGCTCTAGACAGATGGTGTAAAAAAGTATACACCTCTGCACCCTTAGCTGTCAGAGCACTCAACTGTCAGTTCGGATGTTAAAATATCAACACACTTTGGAACTATTAAAACAAAAAGATTTCAACCTTTCTTGACTGTGCCAATTAGACAAAGTTAGCAGATTTTTACTGCACTCTACTTGTCAAGTGGCCAAACACTCATTACACTGTGGATATGATGCCCTAGAAGCCTCAATCAGGGCAGCAGTGTCAGGATCTGTCATTAGGAGACATGCATGATTGAAGGAACAACCTCTTCCTGATTATGTCAAGTCTAAATTAATTGATGCATCCCTGGATAAGGACCACTTGTTTGGATTAAAGGCAGAAGAGGTGCTTAAAAAGATGTAAGACAAAGCAAAATCTGTGCAAACAGTAAAAGATTTATTTTAGGTTCAACCTCCCAGGTTCAGCAGGAACTTTCCCTCTAAGCACTGGTCCTTCCCTGCACCTAGGAGACAGAGCCATGGTAAGCCCCACAGGGACAGAACACCTAGGCCCCTATCCCAGGGGCAGCAGAGAACCAAACGGTGGACCACTTCCACCCCAAAGGCAGGGATTTAAAAGCCATCCTTCTATGGCAAAAAACTCTCGATGACTACCACTCCCCCATTTGCCGCCTTTTCACTCACCAAAAGCTAGGAGGAAGACTCTCCCTCTGCAAAGAAAATTGACTTTCTGTAACAAAGGACCAATGGGTCTTAAAGATCATTTTTCATGGATACATATTAACTTTCAGTGAACTCCCAATTTCAAAAGGGTACCCAGACTTTCCTCCAAATCAGTGGGCATAGGCATTGAAACAGGTCCAAGCTCTCATATCCCAGGGGGCAATAGAACCTGTCCCCTCAGACTAAAACAGGCAAAGGCTTTTATTCCAGACTATTCCTTGTTCCCAGAAAAGAAGGCACTTGGCACCCCATCATGGATATGTCCATTCTGAACACCTCCATGGTGGTCCCCAAATTCAAAATGCTAACTTTTCAGCAGCTGCTGGTTATGCTGACAAAAAATGGCTGGCTAGTGACCCTAGACCTAAAAGATGCCTACCTCCACATCCCCATAAGGGAATCCTGCAGGAAATGTCCTGTGCTTCAGAGCAGGCTCACAACACTTTCACTTCTCTGCGCTACCCTTTGGCTTACCTACCGCACCCAGAGTATTCTCCAAATGCTTAGCCCCGGCCGTAGCATTTTGCAGACAGAGAAATGTACAGATTTACCCTTATCTGGACAACTGCCTCATTCAGGAAGAGTGCAAAGAAAAGCTGCTCCAGGATGTTCTCTTTGTCAAAACCCTCCTAACTTACCTAGGATTCATGATCAACGAGAAGAAATCAAAGCAAATACCCTCCAGGAGGATCATTTTCTTGGGAGCACTGCTGGGATAAGCATCCCAAATGGCCTTCCTCTCCCCAGAAAAGCAGAGCTTCCTGGCTCTCTACTTTACCCAGCTGGCTTCCAGAAGTCACCTCACTGCGAGGAAGTTCCTGCAAACCTTGGGGAACATGGCATCTTGCATCCTTCTAATTCCTCTGACCAAGCTTCACATGAGGAAACTTCAGTGGTATCTAAAGAACCTTTGGTGTCGGTGCACTCGGGCTCTAGAGACCTCTCTCCCTCTGATCCCCTGTATAAGGGCCGAGTTTCTCTGGTGTGCAGGGGCCTGTGCCTAGAACAAGGGTCTTCCCTTCATCATCCTCCCTACTGGGCAGACCATCACCACCGAAGCCTCAGATATTGCTTGGGGCACTTAACTAGCAGGCAGGTGCACCCAAGGTCTTTGGGATGCCCAGCACCTTCACTTAAATATCAGTCAGAAGGAAATGATGGGAGTACAAAAGGCTCTGACATCTTTCAAGCTCCACCTCAGGCCAGGGGTTCTCCTTATCAAAACAGACACCACCACAGTAATGTGGTACATCAACAAATGGGGAGGAATCCAATCTTACCCTCTGTGCAGGCTAGCCATGAACCTGTGGCTGACAGCCTCCTCCATGGGATTACACCTAATTGCCCAATACCTACCAGGGATCAGCAACACCCTGGCAGACCACCTAATCAGAAACTTACTGGACCCCCACGAATGGCAGCTCCACAGAAAAATCTTTTTGCAAGTCACTCAGGAGTGGGGAACTCCAGAGGTGGATCTCTTAGTTTCGCACCTCAACCACCAGCTGAAAAAAGTCTGTACCAGGGAGCATCTCCACGTAGCGTGGAAAGTGGATGCTCTGACCTTCCCCTGGATCTCCCTGTTTGTGTACACATTCCCTCCTCTGCCTCTTATTCCCAGTACTGATCAAGATAAGGGAGGAGAGACCAAAGGCCAGCCTCATTGTTCCAGATTGGCCCAGACAGCATTGGTACCCCTTACTGCACAGCCTGACATTACAGCCTCCCAGGCAGCTTCCCCTGCTCTCAGACCTCTTGACCCAGGTGGGGTGGGGGGGGGGGGTATGCTGCACCCAGACCTGCAGACTCTCAAACTGTCAGCATGGCTAATACTTTAAAAGCAAACAAGGGACCTCTGTTAAGCAAACGGGTCCTAGACATTATCACAGAGGCCAGAAGGCCCAGCACCAGAAAAGTCTTGCGCAGGGAAATGGAAAAGATTCTGCTCCTGGAGCCAGTCCAGAGGGGGCAGTACCTTACGACCTTCCATCCCTCTTATCCTGGGCTACCTAGTTGAGTTACTCAATAGTGGCCTCTCCTCCTCTTCTATTAAAATCTATGCCTCAGCTTTCCTACTAGCTATCACCTCAGTAGGAACAGAAGGGTTTCAGAACTTCAGGCAACTCATGGCAGTTGAGTCCTTCATCATTTTTCATGCAGACAGTGTCTCCCTGAGGACTAACCCTTCCTTTATGCCCAAGGTGGTATGTGATGTGACCCTCAACCAAGCCATACATCTAACCACCTTCTTTCCTGAACCTCAAAACAAGGGTGAAAGTATTCTGCACTCACTAGACATGCACAGACAGCTCAGATACTACCTGAACCATACTAAACGCTTCAGAAAAGCAGACCAGCTTCTTGTCAGCTTTGGCACAGGGGAAACCCATTTCCAAGCAAACCATTTCCAAATGGGTATCACACTGTATCCATTTCTGCTACAGACGAAACCACCCCCTAAGTCTATTTGTACCCATTCCACTAGGGCAGCCTCCACTTCCACATCATTCCTCAGAGGAGTTCCCACTAGGGACATCTTGGAAGCTGCCACCTGGACCTCTGTCCATACCTTTACAAAGCATTACCACCTACTGCTTTTCTTTAAGGCTATTGCAGGGTTTGCCTCTGCAGATGTTCTTCGTGTTTCACTGTTGCAGTCATTACATTTGGGTAATCTGCTGGCAGGTTGCCCTCAGTCGGCCTGATTAACAAAGTCTTGGGTCCTGCGTCGGTTGCTGTCCCTTCTTCCATGACGGTCAGGTCGTCCGGGGTATAAAACATGCAGCCGACGCCATTACATCAGTTTTTCATGCCCCAGATGTCCAGTGCCCTTCAAATGGGGAGCAATATATATATATATATATATTTATCTATATATCTATATATCTATATATCTATATCTATATATCTATATCTATATATATATATATATATATATAATTTAAAACACAAAATATATACCTCCAAACAAAAGCAAATGCATCAAAAAGGTTTTTAAGCATAGTAAAAGAAAGGAGAGGTATAGTAAGAGAAAAACAGGGGGCTGGAGGGTAGGTAACCAGGACTGCAACAGTAAATACACTCAGACATCTACATTTATGGTAAGTGTACACAGCTGTACTATGTTCTTCATGTTTCACTGTTGCAGTCATTACATTTGGGTAGAATCCCAAAGCTATGGTTGGAAGGATGAATTTATACAGCATTAGGAGCAGCTATAAGGCTCTGCAGTACAGCAGTGGCAAAGCCAGCTCTGGATTTAGAGAAGAGAGGTAAATGGTAATGTTTGTTGAATGTATGAACTGAGCTCCAGGTAGCAGCTTCTAGAATGTCTCTGGTAGGAACCCCTCTGAGAGAGGCTGAAGAAGTAAATGCAGCCCTGGTGGAATGAGATCTGATCCCCTTGGGGATAGGTTTACCATGGTGCATATAGCAGAAACTAATACAATGGCTTATCCATTTCGGAATAGTCTGCTTTGAAATAGCCTATCCCTCTGCCCCTGCAGCAAAGGCCACCAATAGTTCAGATTTTCTTAGAGCTTTTGTCCTGTTTAAGTAGAATCTAAGTTGTCTGTGTACATCCAATGAATGCAGAATCCGCTCACCCTTGTTCTGTGGATTGGGAAAGAAAGTTGGCAGATGAATGGTCTGAATAAGAGCCACACTAGATACCACTTTAGGCATGAAAGATGGATTGGTCCTGAGAGAGACCCTGTCCGGATAGAAAAATAATGAAAGGCTCCACTGCCATAAGAGCCTGTAATTCTGAAATCCTTCTAGCTGAGGTGACTGCTAAAAGGAAAGCAGTTTTCCAGGAGAGAGATTTTAGGTCTGTTGAAGCAGCTGGCTCAAAAGGAGGGAGAGTGAGTTTTTCCAAAACAAAATTGAGGTCCCATGCAGGAGTTGGCGCTCTCCTGGGAGGTCTTAAATGTTTGGCCCCTCTGAGATACTGCTTTAGCAGAGGATGAGAGAAGAGGCTCTATGTTGTAATGAACTGAAATGGCAGAGGCATGGATTTTTATGGAAGAAAAAGGCCCTTGTGAAGCATCTCAGTTAAGTATGGCAGAATCTGAGGAATATTGGGCATTGCTGTGCTTATTCCTTGTGATTGGTTCCAGGCACAGAATCTTTTCCATTTGTCAGCATAAGATTTTCTAGTACTAGGCCTTCTAGCCTCCAAAATGATATCCATCACAGGTTTGCTGAGGGATGCCAAGGGTGAAATTAGTTGATTAGCCATGCTGCAAGATTCAAAGTTTGGAGCCGAGTGTGCAGAATGTGGTAGTTCTGCTGAGACTATAGGTAAAGTGTCTGAGGCAGGTGCCACGGAGGAAGGTGCGACACATTGCGCAGGAGTGGGTACCAGTGTTGGCAAGGCCAGTCTGGAGCAATTCGAAATTTTTGGTTTGTCCTGTCTGACTTTTAGTAGAACTTTGGAGAGCAGAGGGGGAAAAGCATAGACTGATTGGGAGGGTGGCCTAATGGTGAAGGTGTTTGCCTTACAAACACAAGGTGCAGGGTTTGAGTCTCAAGGGATAATTGGCTAGGCTTAAAATGGCTCGCAAGGGCAGTTAGCTTAGTACTAACCTATGAACCAGCTGAATGATAGAGCATCCACTTTCCAAGCTTTTTGTGATGAATTCTTGTGCAGAATTTGTCCAACTGATAGCTCTGGAGTGAGGCAAAAAGATCTGTATCTGGGCTCCCCCATTTGCGTGGCAACATGTTGTTCCAGTTTCCATTCATGTGGGTCCATAAGATTTCTGCTTAGTTTGTTTGCCAGAGTATTTAGCTTTCCTGGCAGGAATTCAGCTTGTAGTTGTATTTGGTAGGTCAAGGCCGTGTTCCACAATGCCATGGCTAGTCTGCAAAGGGGGTAGGAATGTGTACCCCTGCTTGTTTATGTACCACATAAATGTGATGTCTGTCTTTATCATTAGTTGTCCTGGATGAAGGTAGTCCTTGAAGGCTGTCAGTGCATTCTGTACAGCTAGCATGTCTTTCTGAGTGATATGTAGGTGCATTTGATTTGGGCTCCATTTCCCCTGAATGTACTTTCCTGCCAGATGAGCCCCCCAAGCATAGTCTGATGCATCTGTAGTTAGGGTTTGGGCAGCAGGGGGTCGAGTGAATGGCAGTCCCTTGTTTTGGTGGTAGGCCACTGCCCACCATAGCAACTCTAGTTGCAGGCAAGGTATAATAGGAATCATTGTTTCCAGGCTGTGACAATGTTGACTCCATAAACTTTTTAAGTACCACTGAAGTTTCCTCATATGCAGTCTTGCATATGGAATTGGAAGAATGCAGGAGGCCATGAACCCTAAGGCTTGCAGAATTTGTCTTGCAGATAGCAGGGTTTTTGTGGCCACGTGTTTGAAGTAAATCACCAATTGAGTTTGCTTTTCTGGCGTAAGGTAAGTAATCTGGGCAGTTGTATTCAAGCTTGCACCCAGGAATGTAATTTTTTGAGAGGGTGCCAGTTGTGATTTCTTTTCGTTTATGGTGTACCCTAGACAAGTTCGAACCCTTTTTACAAACGCCAGATGCTTTAGAAGAATGTCCTTGTTTTCTGCCTGAATTAGACAGTCGTCCAGGTATGGATATATTTGAATATTTCTTTGCCTGCAAAATGCAATTACTGGAGCCAGGCACTTTGTGAAGACCCTGGGCGCAGTAGATAAGCCAAAGGAGGCAGTGCAGAGAACTAGTAATGCAAGTAGCCTGCTTTGAAGCGGAGCCATCTTCTGCAAGATTCCCTGATTGGGATATTCAGGTAAGCCTCTTAAGTCTAGGCTTACCAACCAGGCATCTTTGCCTCACATAGGTAGTAACTGTTGAAGAGTCAGCATTTTGAATTTTGGAATGTCCAGAAATGTGTTTTGCACACACCACACCTCAGAACTTTTTAGCCGCCAGTCGAATGTCAAGTGTTCCTGCCTTTACCGGCCGTCAGATTCTGTGAGAACTCAGATAAGTACCCTGTTGGGGAAACAACTTCTCAGTCATTGTCTTCTAATGCTTGTTTATGTAATCCAGAAAGGGCAAGTGTAAGTGCAGCTGTCAAATACCACACAGACACCTACGATCTTTCCTTTTTTGTTTGGGTAAATCGGACGACTACAAGGCCTGCCCCATCTGCCAGGCTTTTGTTCCTAAAACCCTATGTAGCTGACTCCACGCGCTCAAATTATATTTAGAGAACCAACTTCTCAAAACATCGCTAGGTATGGAGAATTCTTCTGACTTCCCTGCTGAACCGCCAAAGAAGAAGACCACGACCGCAAGGCCTGCTACAACTGCTGCACCTCCATCGTCTGACGCTTATCCTGTGGCTGATTTCCACCAGGCTGATCGTTTGGGCTCCGCTGCCCTGGATAGAGCAGGCAACTCTTCAGAAGCTGCACAATTCCGTGTGGAAGGCACATCCGCTGAGGCTTTTTGGATGTCTGACTCTGACGCCAAGGGGGAACCTGTTTTTTTGGCAGGACAGTCCCATCCCTCTGTCCATTTGCAGTCATCCAACCCTAGGCCTCTCCCTGTTCAGACACACACTAGGCTGTCACTGAAAATGAAAGAAAAAGAGGACGTGTGTATCCCCTGCTGCAGAAAGTCTACTGGATTGGCAGGCTTTCTCTGTGTATTTAATGCTTTCTGCAGGGCCATGAAAGCATTAAATACGCTTTTAGAGAAAGCCTGCCAAAGTGTATTTAATGCTTTCATGGCCCTGCAGCCTACTGCAGCTGGGACTTCCACAGTCCTCCTCCAGTCCTGAGCCCTAGGCCTCAGGTCTCAGAACCCTAGCAAGAGGAAGACTACTCTGATTCTTCCTCTGAAGAATCTCTCTCCTACACCTCTCAGCTCCCTTCCCAACTTAGATATGGGTCCCCAGAAGAAGAATCTGCTGAGGCAGATTCCCCAGCAGATCATCTTACTTTTGGGGAAAGTATTGCTAAAATGAGGGAGCATTTTAAGTGGCAGTCATCTGTGGTAACTGAGGTATAAAAAAGGAATTATGACCTCATCCAGATGGACTCCCCAGCCCCCACTGCTGTTCCTCCCATTCCCAGTTTTTCTGGATGCTTTTTCAGCAGCATCCTTGAACCCAGACTCCAAACCTCCAGCTCTGTGCAGACCTGGTAGGTTTTATAAGGTTCCTGAGATAGCAAAATTTTTAGTAAAATGCCCAGCTGCAGACCCAGCCACAGTTTCTATCTCCGCTGACAAAGCTTCAAAGCTGCTGCTTTCTACTACCATGCTTCCTGCTGACAAGGACAGCAAAACCATGGAGCATTTGGGAAAGATGATGTACACATCTGCAACTCTGGCCTTCAGAGCAATCCGTTATCAGACACACATGTTTAAATGTGCTTTGTCCCTTTTAGAGCATATTTCCAAACAGTTGTCTGACTTACCAGATTCAGCAGCCAAAGCTCAACTGTGCTCTCTTGTTTCCCTAACTTCACAAGTTACCAGGCCGTCTATCAGGTGCATCTATGATGCTGCTGAGGCCTCTGCCAGGTCAGCAGCAGCATCGGCCCTTAGAAGGTACTCCTGGTTACGCCTTCAGCCCCTACTAGATAATTTACGGCTAAGTAGATAGATGCTCCTTTAGACAACTCAGCCCTATTTTCGAGCATAGGTTGCAGACTTGTTTAAATCTTTACAACAAAAGGGGAAAGAGATACAAGATTTAAAGCATCTACTGTTATCCCCTGTTCCTAAGGAATTATCCTTCAAAAACTTATTTCATCAGAAAACACCCACGGCCTGTTCCCCCTTCTAGGCCCAGGAAAACTACCAGGAAACAATCCACTCCTGCTAGAGCCACAGCATCTACCAGCCAGAGGATGCCCTTTCAGGACAGGGCAGATAGTGTGTGACTACTTGCCATCCTTGAAACCCCCACCCCTCCCTCTTGTCCCTCTCTCCTTACTTCTCTCTCACTGTCTCCAAGTGTGGAGACTCATGACTTCAGACAAGTGGGTTCTTTCAATAGTAGAACATTTATTTTATTTTATTTTATTTTACATTTGTTGACCGGGCTAGTCTAGCTGGAGATATTTCCATTTTCAGTAGAGGCCCGGGGAGAAAAGCTCCACACAGAATACAATACAAAAAAAATATCAAAGTGTTTGTAAGAAAGTTCGTAAAAGACAAAAAACTATAAGTCTACAGCTTCCTATAATTACTAAATGAGTTAGTTTACCAGTTCATACAGTTACAGTCCAAAAAAACTTATACAAACATAAAATAGTTTGTATGATATAGATACTATATGATACTATATAAAATAATTACTACCACACACAGTCATAGTTGAAAAAACTTTGAATAAAGCTAAAAATACTTTGTAAGATAAAGATACAGGGTAGGAAGTGAGCGAGAAGAGAGCTGAGAATAAGGGAAGTAGGAAGGGATAAGTTATGGAAAGGAGAGCAAGTAAGACAGTCAACAAGCAAAGAAGTAATTTGGAAGACAAGTGGGAGTAGAAGAACAAAGCCAGGTGGAGGGTAGAGTCAGTGAGAAGTAAGAGGTAGTTCAAAGTAGAGTATAAGTAGTGGAAAGTTAATCAGGTTTACTACAGGAGCACAGCCAGTGGTTTTGGTAGTGCAGTTTAATGTTTTGTTTAAAAAGAGGCAATGATGTAATCTTT
Organism: Protopterus annectens; assembly: GCF_019279795.1. NCBI lineage: Eukaryota > Metazoa > Chordata > Ceratodontiformes > Protopteridae > Protopterus > Protopterus annectens. The sequence goes on from NC_056726.1 coordinate 536,944,417, forward strand.
GTTATGTTGCTAGGTAATAAATTCCATTTTGTACCTACTGAATTTGTAAAAAGGGAGTCACCAGCAGTGTTATTAGATTTTATAGAACTAGTCAATAGTTTACTAGAGGAGCGGAGAGAGTTAAGGTTGTTATAGGGGATTAAGAGTTGAGAGAGTATAGGGGTGTTCTTTGGTTGGTACAGAATTTTATGGGCAATAGTGAGTTGTTGGATTGCAAGATAGTTTTGAAACTCTAGCCAGCCTAGTGGTTTTAGGTTGAGACAGTGGTGTGTTCTGTAGGGGTTACCTGTAGCGAAGCGAGCAATGTTATTGTAGCAGGTAGCCAATTTGGTAAGGTTGTTTTTCTTGAGGTTGGTAAAGATGGGAGAGGCATAGAGAAGAGTAGAAAGAAGATGGGAGTGAGCAATCCTAGTTCTAGTGGAAGGTGTCAGAAATGGTCTAATCCGATATAAGGATCCTATTTTTCTATTGACAAGTTTTATGGAGTTGTTAATGTGTTGGCTGAAAGAGAGATTATTATCAATTGTAATACCTAACAGTTTAGTGGTAGAGTCGGGAGAAATGACAGTGGCATTGTTGGAGGAGATGGTGAAGTTTAAGGGGGGGGTCTTGGTAGTGGGAGTGAAGAGGAGAAGTTTAGTTTTTTTGGCATTTAATAAGAGGAATCTACTAGAGAACCATGTTTCAACGGTATTAAAGATTTTTTGAGTATGAGAGATAAGTTCTGAGGTGGAAGATGCTGAGCAGATGAGTGTGGAATCATCGGCATATTGAATGCAGGTAGCTTGAGGGATTACTGTTTGGAGATCATTAATGAAGAGGGAGAAGAGAAGTGGGCCAAGAATGGAGCCTTGTGGAACTCCTATAGAAACAGGCAAAAGAGAAGAAATGTGGTTATTCCACAGAACTGCTTGTTTTCTATTTGTAAGATAAGAGTTAAACCATCTAATGGCAGGGATATCAAAAGATAGGGATTCAAGAGTATTGATTAATAAAGAGTGGTTAACCATATCGAATGCTTTGGAGAGGTCAATGAAGATGGCAGAAGAGTGTAGGTTGTTGTTACGGTTCAGATTAATAGTGTCTACAAAGGAAAGCAGTGCGGTAGTAGTACTATGATATGGTCTGAAGCCGTGTTGACAGTTAGCAATGATGTTGTGGAGAGAGAGGTGTTGTACAAGCTGATGGTGGATACATTTCTCCATAATTTTGGCCAGAGGAGAGAGGAGAGCAATAGGTCTGTAGTTGGAGTAGTCTATGGAGTTGCCACCTTTATGGAGTGGGATAATGTGTGAGACCTTCCAGATATCTGGGATGATTCCTTCTTTGATTGTCCTATTTATGAGAATGGAAATAGGATATGCGATAACCTTGGCAGCTTTTTGTAGAAAGAGTGAGGGTAGCTTGTCAGCAGAGGGGGTACAATGTTTTAGTTTGAGGAGTCGTCTATATATGTAAGTATATATATGTAACATGGGGTATTTCATGACCTGGATCATTCCTCCAAGGAAAAGGAATTCCCCAGCCCCCAAAAGAACAACTTCCCCTCTTAAAACCAGCGATAGACAAACCTTATAGGTCAAGGTACCATTCAGTCAGTACCACAGTCTCCTTTGGGAAAAGGCTTTTACTGTTGAATGTTTCTTGTTCCAAGAAAAGACTAGCCATGGAGGCCAGTTCTAGACCTCTCACATTCGAACATCTTCCTTCATGTACCCACCCTCAGGATGCCTACATTGCCAATCCTCTTCCCGCTCATTCTCCCTCAAGGGTTTATGGCCACCTTGGACATCAAGGATGCCTATCTCCACACCCCCAGAAGACCCAGCTTCAAGAGGTACCCAAGGTTCTCAGTGGCCTCTGCTCATTTTCAATTCTCTGCCTTGCCCTTTGGATTTTCCACTGTGCCCAGAGTCTTCATCAAATGTCTGGCACCAGTGATTGCCTTCTGCAAGACACAAGGGATCCAAATATTCCCTTATTTTGACGACGTGCTCATTCAAGCAGACTGCAAACAGTCCCATCTGTTACACTTACAAAAAAACATTGCACTCCTACAGTTCATAGGGTTTTAGATCAGTTACCCAAAATCTCAACTGGAACCTACACTAGACATTGTCTTCTTGAGATGCAGGATTCGAACAGACATCATGAAAGCCTACCTTCCTCCTCAGAAGGTGGAAAACCTGACACTATCTGGTTCTGCACACCAAAGAAGTGACTGCAAGGCAGTACCTCGGCCTCCTGGGCAACATGGTTTCCACTAATACCTATGCTACGTTTAGCAAGACTCCACATGAGGAAACTGCAGTGTTACCTCATGTCTGTTTGGATGCAGCATTCTCACCCCCGGAGTACAGGGTACCCCTCATGCCTTGCCTCAAGCAGGAGATACATTGGGGGCTGACCCAGATGAAGTTCAACCAGAGTCTTCCACTCCAACCCCCTCAACCAAAACAGATTATGTAGACAGGCGCCTCAGACCTCAGATGGGGCACGACTCTGGGACACCTAAAAGTGCAGGGAGTGTGACCAGTACCACACAGGAAAGAACACATCAATATGAGAGAAATGACAGCAATACTTCTGGCCCTACAGGCATTCCAAACCAGACTTCAACAAGGACCCCTGAAGCTGTTTACAGACAGTACCACAGTGCTGTGGTATCTCAAACAATGAGGAACCAAGTCTTGCTTACTTTGCAGACTAGCTCTCCTGGTGTGGGAACTGGCCACCACTCAGGGAGTTACTCTACAGGCTGTATACATACCTTCCCAACAGAATGCTCAGGCAGATTCCCTCAGCAGGTCCATTTCTATGACCCATGAATGGATGCTGCACAGGAATGTCTTCCTGGACTTAGTCCACCGATGGAGTCCACCTCAAATAGACCTGTTTGCCTCTGCCATCAACAGCCAACTTCCCTCCTTCTGCACCAGACTGCCAGAACCACTGGCGATTGCAACAGATGCCTTTTCAATTTCATGGAAGGGGATGTTTCTATATGCATTCCCCCTCTTCCCTCTTGTTCAGAAGGTCCTGCTGAAGATCCAGCAGGACAGACCAAAAATCTTGTTGGTGACTCCCTGTTGGCCAAGACAGCATTGGTTCCCCCTCCTCCTGCAATTATCCAAGGGCAGTCACCACAAGTTACCCCTCAGAGTGGACCTTCTCACACAAGACCAGGGGAACCCAAATCTACCCACAGTGGCAATCTCGTCACCTCACTCTGTGCGTGATAGGATTCTGATTCCTTTTAGACAACTTTACAATGAGGATGTGCTCACTGTCCTGCAGGAGGCCAGGAAACCCAATACCAGGAGATCCTACATATCCAAGTGGAAATGATTCCCCTTGTGGTTTCTTAAGACAGGTGGACCCACTGCAAAGCGAAACTCCTCTAGTACTGTCCTACCTGTGTGAACTTTTACAGACAGGATTAGCCTTCTCATCTGTTAAGGCCCATTTGTCTGCCATTTCTGTATGCCATCCTTTGGATCCCCCCTTACCATCCAGATTGCCTGCAAAACTGTTCCTTAAGGGGATACTTCATCTCAGGCCACCGAGGAAGCCCATTCACCCTCCATGGGACCTGAACTATGTTTTAGAGAAGCTCACACTCCCCCCATTTGAGCCAGAATACAAGTCTTCCCTAAAACACTGCACATGGAAGACTCCTCCTAGTGGCTTTGACCTCAGCCAGAAGAGTGTCTGAGCTGCAAGCTCTCATGGCTATTCCACCCTTTCACATATTTCACAGAGAGATGGTAACCCTTAGAAGCAACCCATCCTTCATGTCCAAGGTGGTCAATGACCTTTCCTTAAACCAAGCTATCCACTTAGCCACTTTCTTATCCAACCCACAGGGAGACAGTGAGAGAGTACTACCTTCCCTGGATGTGCACAGGCAGCTCAGATTCTGTCTGCACAAAACTAGACCCATCAGACAGACTAACCAACTGTTTATCTCTTTCCATCCCAGGGACCTAAGCAAAGCAAGTATCTAAACAAAACCATTTTTACCTGAATCTCAAAAGCTATTACCTTTTGCTAGAAACACCATGGGAAATCCTTGCAAGGCAGTGTTAAAGCACATTCCACATTCTTCAAAGGCTTAGACACTTTCATTAGGCTTGAAGCAGCCACTTGGTCTTCTGTGCACACCTTCACAAAGCACTGCAAGTTAGACCAGATTTCCAGGTGCAGGGCTGGATTTGCCAGTGCTATCATTTATGGATTCCTGGAGAGCTCTTCTAGACCATCTCCCCCTTCCTTACAGTGAGCTTTGGCACGCACCCATATGTACAGAATACTGCAACATGTGAATAGAAGTACATAGAAAAGTTGTGCAAAATCTTACCATAATCGTAGATGTCCTTCCCTTCCATGTTGCAGAATTCCTTCCCTCCCACCTTCCCCTCCTGTTAGCCGGCAGTTCCCATTTTGGATGGCACAGGACTTTGCATTACCTTCTTTGGGACTGGTTCTGACTGGGGAGCTCAGCTGTGAAGTCTGGTGCGTGCAGACGTCACTTTTATGGCTCACGCTCTGCTGACCACATCAGATGTTCCACACACCATACAGTGACTGAAATCGTTTGTATAATGGCCGGGCGTTAAGCAAGAGGAGAAAACCCAATATGTACAGAATACTGCAACATGGAAGAGAAGGATGTCTATGGTTATGGTAAGATTTTACACAACTTTTTTTTCTCAAGTATTGGCACTAGCATGCCGGTTCTGCAGTCATCTGGGATACTCCTTTCTATCCATACTGCTACAAGTGCCCTCAGGAGCTATTTCTCTCATCTCACCCACCATCTTTATCATATCTACTGTGACCTTGTTTGAGCCTGCTGTTTTTTCCAGACTTCATTTTCCATAGTGCTGTTATTTTTTTCTTCTAGGGTGGGCTCCTCCTCTTCTTTCGTTGCTGGCTTGTCTGGTGCAGTACAGCTTCTGTGGGTGTTTCCCTCATTCATCCAGAAGCTGCTGGAAGTACTCCTTCCATCTGCCTTTGATGTCCTGTGGATTGGTGAACAGGATGTTGCTGGCATCTCTTATGATGGGTGTCTATCTGCCTTTGCCTCACAACCTGATAGTTTCTTTGTGCCATCTACTGACTCACTTTCCAGAAGCTGGAAGAGTGCCTGTGATGCCTTGTTCTTTGTTGTTGCAACTCCTCCTTTAACCTCTTGTTAGCCAGCCAGTATTCCTGTCTAGCTTGGTCCATCTTTTGTGTCTCCAACTTTTTCTTGCATTCCTTCTTTCTTTTGATGACTTCTTGGATTTCTGCATTCCACCACCAGCTTTTCTTGTGTACCTTATTCCCATACCTGGCAAGACTGTATACCTGTTCTGTAGTCCTCATACATGCTGTTTTAAGGCACTGACATTCGTCTTCAGCTCCACCTATTTCCTCATCTTCCTGATGTACTAGAGCCCTGAGTAATTGCTTGATCTATTGTGCTTTCTCTCCAGTCAACTTCCAGGTTTTCAGTCTAGTCTCTGTTGACCTTGGAGCCTTCTCTGACAACTGCTTGCAGCTGTTTGTGGCAATCAGAGATTTATGCTGTGAGCTGACTGTTTCACCGGGGGGACTTTGCAATTGCTGTTTCTATCCCAGTGCCCTTTTCTTACAAGTAGGAAGTCAGCCTGAGTTGCATGTTGGCCAGTCTTGTATGTGATCTTGTGAAAGTGTCTCTTGCTGAATCATGTGTTGGCCACTATCAAACCATTTGCTAGAAGTCTTGAATGGTCTTTGCATATTTATTCCTGTTGCCACGTGGAACCAGACCATCCTCGTATCCTGTCTTGTCTGTCTCAGTGTGTGTATTCAGGTCACTCATTATCAACACCAATTCATGTTGCCCTGCTTTATGTGCGTTAGGTCCTGCAACTGCTGTCTGAATGCATTTTTTTATTCTTAATCATAACCTTACTGCAGGACATAGACCGAGATTATGAACAGTGCCTTATCCTTGCACTGGAGTCTGATTGCCATGAGTCTGTCACTAATTCTGATGACATTTTTCACTGTCTTCTGAAGACTGTCATGACATCTCCCTCAATGTTTTAGTCTGTTCTCTTGAGTAGTAGACTCTAGAACCCAAACCAACATGCTTTGCTGTGCTGCCCTTCCATGTCATCACCTGGATACATAGGATGGTCCACCCTTCTCTTTACCATCATGTCATCCACTTCCAAGCTGCATCTGGTCACCGAACCTACGCAGAGTGTAGGAATTCTTACTTCGTTTGGCAGGCTGATTGGTTTTATGTCCACCTTTCACTCAACAGATCTATACCAGGTAACCCAGGCTGGGCAGCTGGACACCATTTGGCCATATGCTTATTGGCCCAGGGCTTCTGGGATTTATGGCTGGAACAAACTGGCCAATGGGGCACATGCACCCCTCCCACCATTAGCTTAGGTCAAAGTAGGCTGGACCCTCAACCCACTTATTACTGGCAAGTACCATGTTCATTTGGCATCATTAGTCAACACATATGCATCACATTTGATGCTCAAAGTGGTTGGTCTTCACAACGCCTCCCCTATAAGGTACCAGATGGAGTTTGTGCTGCTGCCCAAGACTCCATTCTTGGGTGAGTTTGAGGTGGAAACTGTCATCCTGTTTTTGAGAGTGGGGAGGAACTCCACAGAGAGATAGTGAGAACATGCAAACTCATTACAGGCATTGGTTGGACGGTCAGGATCAAGCCATGTACCTTGTGCATAGGAGGTGAATACCTTAACCAGATATATTACTCAGAGGAACAATAGCACCTTTTCCCTTCAGCCAGGAAAGCAAAGGATTTTACTTCATAGTTTTCCTTGTTTCAAGAAGAGATGGGTTATGGAGACCCATTCTGAACCTATTAAGGCTAAACAAGTTCCTAAAGGATCCAAAATTCAACAGGTTATTTGCAGGCCCTTTTGCCACTCTTGGGATCTTGGACCATAACATTGACATTAGCTGTTAAGTATACCTACTTCCTTACCCCCATTTTGCAAAAGACCCTGACAGTATCAGTTCTGCAGTGCGTGTGTTTGTGTTTGGGGGGGGGGGGGTGTCGCCATTATCAATTTATCTCAGAGTCCTTTCGTTTTGCTGCTGCATCCAGTGTTTTTACAGATTTACTAGCACCAGTCATACAGTGCAATGAAAAAGTATTTGGCCCCTTCCTGATTTTGTATTTTTTTTCATGTTTGTCACACTTAAATGTTTCAGATCGTCAAACAAATGTAAATATTAGACAAAGATAACCCAAGTAAACACACAATGCAGATGATGTTTTTGTTTCACTGTTGCAGTCACCTGTGGGTTATCCCTGCTGTGGCCGGTCCAAATACCAGAGTCAGTGTTTTTCTGTGTCAGCTGCTGTCGCTTGTAGACTGACGTCAAGTCGTCAGTGCTGTAAAGCAAGGCAGCCGACGCCATTACATCAGTCTTTCTTGCCTTGGAGCCTGTAGCAGAAGCAGTTCACAAGTGTGCCAGTTGGTCGCGACCAGAGCGTCTAAAGCTAAGTACCCCATTGGTATCCTTTTTTTCTTGCACTAGCCGATGTCCAAAAAAGTTAACAATTGTCTCACCTGTGGAAAGCAGATCCCACACCGAGGCTTCCATTCATACTGTGTCACTTGTTTAGACTGAGACCACAACGTCCCCCATTGCCGGTTTGTGCCCTCTAGTGCGAGAACCATTCATTGTAGAGCTCTTATTGTAGACAGTTATTTTCGTCTTTCGTCTTCGCATTCCGAAATGTCGTCCATCAGCCAACAATCCATAGACATTCTGAAAAAACTTAGAGATAAAGATAGAGACAGACCACACAAGGCTAAGCCTTCCGACAACTCTACTGCTAAGCAGATAGTCAGTTCTCCAGAATTCAGTGAGATGCTTTTGCAGCCCTTGATGCCCAATACCATATCTACGCAGGCCTCTACTAAGACCCTTTCGGAGTCCGGTATGCCGCAGAAATGTTAGTCTTCCAAGCCTTTGGCTGTCTTTGCTTTGGTTGGTCCTGAACCGTGACGCAGGCACCGGCTTCTGAGGAGGCCTCTCGCACTACCGAATCTAGGCAAAAACCAACATCCTCTCACACAACTACTGATGTTCTTCATCTCACATTGCTGCAGTCCTTACATATGGGTAGTCCGCTGTCCTCGGTCGGCCCGAATACCAAAGTATTAGGCTGACGTCTGTCATGGGCGCTCAGAACTGACATCAGAGCGTCAGGGTATAAAAGCGCATGACCGACGTCATATCCTCAGTCTTTTTTGCCGCATGGTCCGATGCAGAAGCAGCGTTGCAAGTGCCGTTCGGCGTTCTGAAATTTTCGAATTCCGAGTTTCAGACCGAAACCAAGTTGGGCTAAGTACCCCGTTGGGGAATATTTTTGTTTTTTCTTGCCTCAGTTAATTACCGGATGTCAGAAAAAGTGAATAATTGTATTTCTTGTGGGAAACAGATACCGCATAGGGATTATCACTCTCTTTGCATTCCTTGTTTGGGACCGGACCACGACGTAGTCGGGTGTCGGTTTTGTGCTAGGTTTAATAAGCGCACTATAAAAGGAGGTTAGATTGTGCTAGGTTAGTCTTTGGTAAGCGGTGTAATTATAGTATGCCGTCGGATCCTCCGACGCCCGCTTCCATGAAGAAGCGCAAAGACAAATCCTTGAAACCTAGACAGGTTGATTCGTCCGTTTCGGACGCCGGTCCTGCAGAAGCTACAGTAGAGCAGGTGGATCCGGCTGAAGTTTCTGTTGAGTCTCAGGGGGAAACTTTGATTTTGCAGGATGTGGCCTCCCAGGAATCAGGTCAGGCTGAAGGGGCCTCTCAAGTTACTGTTCTCCCTTCTATGCCTAAGGTGGTTAGGCCTTCTGCTTCTATTTCTAAGGCTTCTTCTAAGGGCAGGTCTGTTTTGCCTTCCTCTGGTGTCCCTTCAGGTACTTCAGGGTCTGTGCCTAAAAAGCACATGCTTAAAATGGCAGAAGATTTGATTACTTTAATTAGAGGTTCTATGCCCCCTCCTGATAAGAGGCCTAGGGTGGAGCCAGAGTTGGAAAGTTTGGATCAGGCCTCAGATGACTCAGAGTCTTCTGCTGAAGATATTCTAGATTTTCATCCTTATTCGGATTCTGATGCAGAGGATTCCACTCCTTCTGCTTCTCCTCCAGAGGATTTTTCTTTTTCAGAAACTCTGCATTCCATGAGGGAGCATTTTAAGTGGGAAGGACAGGATTTCTCTGATTCACGGAAGAGGCTTAGGGAATTCTTGTTTTTACCACAGCATAGACCCTTGGCTATACCTCCTGTTTTGGATGTTGTTCAAGATGTTTTCTTGGAGGCTTCCCTTAATCCAGATTCTTTGCCTCCTGCGCCAGTTAAATCGGACAGATATTACAGGGTGCCTGAGGCTCATAAATATCTGTATAAGAGTCCTAGGGCGGACCCAGAAACTATTAGTCAGGGGCCTAAGGGTGTTAGAGCCTCTGTTGTAAAGAATCCGGTTCCTCTAGATAAGGAAGCTAGAGCTTTGGATAGATGGGGTAAGAAGGTGTATACCTCTTCTACTTTAGCAATGAGGGCTTTAAATTGCCAGTTTCATATGTTGAAGTATCAGAATTTCCTCCTTTCTCAGCTAAAATCTAAAGTGGATGCTTTGGCAGAGGGTATAGAGTGTAAAGAATTGCAGGATTTAGTACATGTCTCTGAACAGGTGGGTAAGCATTCTTTGCATTGTGGTTTTGATGCTGTACAGGCCTCTTCTAGGGTGGCTGCCACTGGTTCAGTTCTTCGTAGGCACGCCTGGCTTAAGGATCAGAATTTGTCCGAGCATGTTAAGACTAGAATTCTGGATGCCCCTTTACAGTCTGAAGTTTTGTTTGGTCCCCCTGTGGAGTCGGTTTTGAAGAAAATGGAAGACAAGGCTAAGTCTATGCAGACTGTTAAAGATTTTTTGCAGGTGCAACCGCCAAAGTTTAGTAGAAATTGGCCTGCTAAGGGGTGGACGTACCCTTCTTCTGATTCTCAGTCTAGGGGTAGATCTAGGCGTGGCAGGGGCAGAGCTCACAGTACATTCAGGCCTAGAACTTGGAGTTCGCCTGCACAATCTGCAGGTGAGGGCAGGGGCCAGTCCTTTCGTAAACAGGCCCAATGACCTGCATTTTCAGCTGCCAGATTCTTCTTGCCTGGCAGCTCCTTTGGGAGGAAAGTTAGCACTTTTCAAGCAAAACTGGCTTTTAGTCACCCAGGACAAATGGGTATTGTACATTATAAACCGAGGCTACAAGTTCTATTTCCATACATTGCCTCCTTTCAAAGGCATGCCAGACGTTCCTCCTCAGCAAAGGATAGAGGCTCACAAGCAGATTTCTTTACTTCTTCAAATAGGAGCTATACAGCCAGTTCCTCTGTCAGAAGTGGGCCTAGGATTTTACTCTCGCCTGTTTCTAGTACCAAAGAAAGGGAACACGTGGAGACCAATTTTGGATTTATCTATCCTCAACACTTATCTGGACATTCCAAAGTTCAAAATGCTGACGTTACAACAGCTTTTACCTCTGTTGGGAAAAGATCACTGGATGATAACTCTGGATCTCAAAGAGGCTTATCTTCATGTTCCTATCAGGCCCAGTTGCAGGAGGTACCTGCGTTTTCGGGCTGGAAATTTACATTATCAGTTCTCTGCATTGCCCTTTGGCTTATCTACTGCGCCCAGAGTGTTCACAAAGGTTCTGGCTCCAGTGATAGCCTTTTTCAGGTTAAGAGGAATACAGATTTATCCTTATTTGGACGATTGCCTGATTATTGCCCAAGACAAGGACGTACTTCTTCATCATCTACAGTATGTGATGGTAGTGTTAAGATGTCTAGGGTATTCTGTGAACGAAACAAAGTCCAGTCTAGTACCCTCTCAGGACATGTGCTTTCTGGGTGTGAGACTGAATACAGCTTCCCAGATGGCTTTTTTGACCCCGGACAAACAAAGAAGCCTTTCTCTTTATTTCCATCAAATGTCTCTACAGTCCAGGCTGACTGCAAGGACAGTCCTTCAAGCCTTGGGGTTCATGGCATCTTGTATTCTGGTGCTTCCCAATGCCAAACTGCATATGAGGAAGCTTCAATGGTATCTCAAAAATGTATGGACACAACACTGCCAAGATCTGGACACTGTCATTCAGATAATACCTTGCATTCAGAAGGAATTTTTGTGGTGGGCTCAGGAATGTCACCTAAACAAGGGACTATCTGTGACCCGACCAGAGGCGAGTCAGATTCTAACGACGGATGCCTCGGACAAGGCTTGGGGAGCACACCTCAATGGAAAATGGGTGCAAGACACGTGGCCTGTCAGACTTCAACATTTGCATATCAACTTGAAGGAGATGTTAGCAGTACAATTTGCATTGATGGCTTTCAAGGATTTACTTCTCCCAGGGCAGGTGTTGATTCAAACAGACAACACTACTGTCATGTGGTACATCAACAAGCAAGGGGGAACCCATTCGTACCCTCTTTGCAGGCAAGCGATGATTTTGTGGGAGACTGCTCTCAGTTTACAACTCAATCTTCAGGCAAGGTTTCTACCAGGAGCACAGAACTCCTTAGCAGATGTGTTGAGCAGACAAATAGTGGATCCTCACGAGTGGAAACTGGATCCTCATGTATTTCAAAAGTTGACAGTGTTATGGGGGACTCCAGACATAGATCTGTTCGCTTCTCCACTAAATTACCAGTTGCCAAAGTTTTGCACAAAAATGTTTCATTCCACAGCTTGGAAGGTGGATGCTCTATCATTCAGTTGGAGCAATCTTCATGTCTACGCCTTTCCACCTCTGCCTCTCATTCCCAAGGTACTCTTGAAGGCCAGAAGAGACAAGCCATCCATGATTCTGATAGCGCCGGATTGGCCTCGACAGCACTGGTACCCACTACTGAGAAGTTTAGTACGGGAGCCTCCATGGCCTCTGCCTTTGATTCCGTATCTTTTGTCTCAGGAGGGCAATCACTTCCTCAATGTCAAGATCTAGTCGCTGCATCTAACAGCCTGGCATATTCTGTTTTAGACCCTGGAGGGTCTCAGCTTCCACAACAAGTTTTGAATGTTATTTTGGAGGCCAGAAGGCCTAGTACAAGGAAAGTTTACGCTGATAAATGGAGGAGATTTTTTATTTGGAGCAAAGCAAAGGACTTTGATGTTTCCAAGCCTGATTTAAGTGTTTCTCTTCAATATCTTACTGAGTTATTGGACAAGGGTTTGTCTTTCTCCTCGATAAAAGTTCATGCTGCAGCCATTTCTGCTCACTATGACTGTGACCCTCCTTTATTTTCTCATCCTTTGTTTAAGCAATTTCTTAGAGGGGCAAAGAACATAAGACCCCCACGTAGAGCTCCTACTCCTGCTTGGGATCTCAATTTTGTGTTGGAAAAACTTACTCTACAACCTTTTGAGCCTGCAGCTACTGCCGAGTTAAAGTATTTATCATGGAAGACTGCTTTTTTGTTGGCCATTACCTCTGCAAGAAGGGTTTCTGAATTACAGGCCCTTATGGCAGTGGAACCTTTCCTGATTTTCCATAAGGATAGGGTATCTTTGCGTACTAATCCTTCCTTTATGCCTAAAGTGGTTTCTAGTGTGGCCTTGAACCAAACTATTCATTTGCCTACTTTTTATGCAAACCCCCAAAATAAAGGGGAGAAGATTTTGCATACTTTGGATATTCACAGGCAGTTGCGTTATTATTTGAGCAGAACCAAGGGGTTCAGGCAGTCTCAGCAGTTGTTTGTTTCTTTTGCTTTGGGTTCTCAGGGAAAACCTGTGTCAAAACAAACTATTTCTAAGTGGATTGGTTCTTGTATTTCTTTCTGTTATTCCCATCATGGTAAGGAGATTCCGGCTGGAATCAGACCTCATTCCACTAGAGCTACTGCCACTTCTACTGCCTTTCTAAGAGGGGTAGCTACAAAAGATATTTTGGAAGCAGCCACTTGGAGTTCAGTACATACTTTTTCTAAACATTACCACCTTCCTCTTTATTCTAAGTCTAGGGCTGGATTTGCCACTGCAATATTACAGGGCATTTTAGCAGCCCCTAATGCTTTATGATTTTGCCATCCTCCCTTTACCTCTGCTTTGGGATTCTACCCATATGTAAGGACTGTAGCAATGTGAGATGAAGAACATAGTACAGTTTTGTACCTACCATAAATGTAGATGTTCGAAGATCCACATTGCTGCAGTCCAATTTACCCTCCCTCCTTCCCCGCTGTAGTTTGGCATGGTTATATGGTTTGGGTGATGGTTGTTGTTGGGCAGGTTTTTGGGAGGTATCCTGTTTTTGGGCTGTGGCCTTTCTTTTAGGGCCTTCTGACATCTGGGGCAAGAAAAGACTGAGGATATGATGTCGGTCATGCGCTTTTATACCCTGACGCTCTGATGTCAGTTCTGAGCGCCCATGACCGACGTCAGCCTAATACTTTGGTATTCGGGCCGACAGAGGACAGCGGACTACCCATATGTAAGGACTGCAGCAATGTGGATCTTCGAACATCTACATTTATGGTAGGTACAAAACTGTACTTTTCTCTCAGACCGATGGATACTCTTAGGCCTAGAAGCCAGGCGACTCCTAGAAAATCTACCTGTAGCCACCATCTTGCTCCTGCTCCACCACCCCTAGCCCAAATGCTTAAAATGGCGAAGGATCTTATCCCTCTTATCAGGGGGTACTCAGGCCACAACTTCGAAAAGGAAAAGACACCCTTCTCCTGAAATTATGACAGAACAGGATTCTGAGGAATCTGATTATTCAGATTTTGAAAAGGAACAACAACTTCTAACTGCTTATGAGGATTCAGATGCAGAGGAATACATTCCTTCTGCTTCCCCACCAGAAGACCTTTCACACCCTCAAGGAACATTTCCACTGGGAATCTCAGGGCTTCCCTTAGGCTAAGAAAAGACTAAGGGAGTTCCTGGACCTGCCCCAGGACAGACCCCTGGCCATTCCCCCTATCTTAGAAGTGGTGGATGATGTTTTCCATGAATCCAGCTTAGCCCCTGATGCCCTCCAACCTGCTCTCAGTAAACCTGACAGGTATTACAGAGTAATGGATTCTCACAAATACCTGTACAGAAGTCCTGCTGCAGACCCAGAGGTCATTGCACAGGGACCTAAAGGAGGTAAGGCTAGTTCTACCAAGAATCCTATTCCTTCTGACAGGGATTCCAGAGCTTTGGACAGATGCGGTAAAAAAGTATACACCTCTGCAACCTTAACTATCAGAACACTCAACTGTCTGTTCCATATGTTAAAATATCAACAGCACACTTTGCAACTATTAAAGTAAAATATTTCATCCTTTCCTGACTGTGCCAATTCAAAAGAGTTAGATTTACTACACTGTACTTGTCAAGTGGCCAAACACTCATTACACTGTGGATATGACACTCTGGAAGCCTCAGGCAGGGCAGCAGTGTCAGGCTCTGTCATTAGGTGACATGCATTTTTGAAGGAACAACTAAATTAATTGATGCACCCTTGGATAAGGACCGCTTGTCTGAAGTAAAAGCAGAAGAGGTGCTTAAAAAAAAAACTGAAGATGAAGCAAAGTTTATGCAAACAGTAAAAGATTTTTTTCATGTTCAACCTGCTAGGTTCAGCAGGAATTTTCCCTCTAAGCACTTGTCCCTTCCCTGAACCTAGCAGACAGGGGCAAGGTAAGCCCCACAGGGACGGACCACCCAGGCACCTATCCCAGGGGCAGCGGAAAACCAAACAGTGGGCCACTTCTGCCCCAAGGGCAGGGAGTTCTAAGCCATTCTTCGATGGCAACAACTCAGTGACTCCCTCTCCCCCCTCTGCCCTCCTTTCACTCACCAAAAGTTAGGAGGAAAGTGCTTCCTCTGCAATGAAAATTGGTTTTCTGTAACAAAGGACCAATGGGTCTTAAAGATAATTTTTCAGTTATAAAAATTCTCTTTCAATTAACTCCCAATTCTAAGACGGTACCTAGACTTATCTAAATCAGGGAGCAGTAGAACCTGTCCTTTCAGATCAAACAGCCAAAGGCTTTTATTAAAGACTATTCCTTGTTCTTAGAAAAGAGGGCACTTGGCGCCCCATCCTGGATCTATCCATTCTGAACACCTCCCTGGTGGTCCCCAAATTCAAAATGCTAACTTTGCAGCAGCTGCTGCCTGTGCTGACAAAAAATGCCTGGTTAGTGACCCTAGACATAAGATGCCTACTTCCACATCCCCATAAGGGAATCCTGCAGGAAATTTCCCGCACTTCAGAGCAGGCTCACAGCACTTTCAGTTCTCTGTGTTACCCTTTGGCTTGTCTACTGCTCACAGGGTATTCACCAAATGCTTAGCATTTTGCAGACGGAGAAATATACAGATTTACACTTATCTGGACAACTGCCTCATTCAGGCAGAGTCCAAAGAAAAGCTGCTCCAGGACCACCTCTTTGTCAAAACCCTACTAACTTCCTTAGGGTTCACCATCAGTGAGAAGAAATCAAAGCAAACACCCTCCAGGAAGATCATTTTCTTGGGAGCACTGCTGGACCCAGCATCCCAAATGGCCTTTTTATCCCCAGAAAAGCAGAGTTTCCTGCCTCTCTACTTTACCCAGCTGGCTTCCAGAAGTCACCTCACTGCGAGGAAGTTTCTGCAAGCCTTTGGGTACATGGCATCTTGCATCCTTCTAATTTCTCTGGCCAGGTTTCACATGAGGAAACTTCAGTGGTATGGTATCTAAAGAACCTTTGGTGTCGGCACTCTCAACCTCTAGAGACCTCTCTCACTCTGATCCCCTGTATAAGGGCCAAGTTTTTCTGGTGGGCAGGGGCCTGTGCCAAGAACAAGGGTCTTCCCCTCATCCTCCGCCCTACCAGGCAGACCATCACCACCAACGCCTCAGACATTGCTCGGGGTGCTCACCTAGCAGGCAGGTGCACCCAAGGTCTTTCGGATGTCCAGCACCTTCCATTACACGTCAACCAGAAGTAAATGATGGCAAGTACAAAAGGCTCTGACATCCTTCAAACCCCATCTCAGGTCAGGGGTTCTCCTTATCAAAACAGACAACACCACAGTAATGTGATATATCAACAAACAGGGAGGGACCCAATCTTACCCTCTGTGCAGGCTAGTCATGAACCTCTGGCTGACTGCCTCCTCCATGGGATTGCACCTAATTGCCCAATACCTACCAGGTATCAACAACCCCCTTGCAGACCACTTAAACAGAAACTTACTGGACCCCCACGAACGGCAGCTCCACAAAAAAATATTTTTGCAAGTCACTTAGGAGTGGGGGACTCCTGAGGTGGATCTATGCTTCCCACCTCAGCCACCTGCTGAAAAAATTCAGTACCAGGGTGTATCACCACCTAGCGTGGAAGATGGATGCCTTGACCTTCCCCTGGAACTCCCTCTTTGTGTATGCATTCCCTCCTCTGCCTCTTATTCCCAAGGTACTGATCAAGATAAGGAGGAGAGACCAAAGGCCATCCTCATTACTCCAGATTGGCCCAGACAGCATTGGTACCCTTTACTGCACAGCCTGACATTACAGCTTCCCCTGATCTCAGACCTCTTGACCCAGGTGGGGGATGCTGCACCCAGACTTGCAGACTCTCAAACTGTCAGCATGGCTAATACTTTAAAAGCAAAGAAGGGGCCCCTGTTAAGCAAACCGGTCCTAGACATTATTACAGAGGCCAAAAGGCCCAGCACCAGAAAATCTTACGCAGGGAAATGGAAAAGATTCTGCTCTTGGAGCCAGTCCAGAGGGGGCAGTACATCACAACCTTCCATCCCTCTTATCCTGGACTACCTAGCTGAGTTACTCAATAGTGGCCTCTCCTTCTCATCTATTAAAATCCACGCCTCAGCCATTTCAGATCATTTTGCTACAGATGAGCCCCTGTTCTCACATCCTTTGATTAAACAGTTCCTCAGAGGGGCTTTTAATAGACCTCCCAGAAGGCCACCCCTGCCAGCATGGGACCTGAATTCTGTTTTGGAAAAACTGACCTTACCTCCCTTCGAACCTGCTGTTTCAGCAGAACTGAGATACCTCTCCTGGAAGACTACTTTTCTCCTAGCCTTCACCTCAGCCAGAAGGGTTTCAGAACTTCAGGCATTGATGGCCATTGAGCCCATCATCATTTTCCATGCAGACAGGGTCTCCCTGAAGACTAACCCCTCTTTTATGCCCAAGGTGTTATCTAATGTGACTCTCAACCAGGCCATACATCTGGTCTATATTAAAAGCATGAAGGTGTACTTACCCGAATACCTAAATGCCGACACGTCTTCATCAAACTGCGAAAACTTCGTCCTGAAATGCGAAATCCAAAACATCGAATCGTCATGGTTGGCCCTTCTGCGGTATAGCTCCGTAAGGTAAGTGTGCGATAGTTATGGACCTTAGGGTTAGGGTGCGGGTTAAGGTAAGTGCATACATGGTGGTATATGCAAGATTTTTGTTTAGGATTAGAAGTAGGGTTTTGGTTAGTGTATGTATGTGGTTTATTTAGTTTATTTTGGTAGTTAGTATGTAGCTGGTGGTGGGGTGGGACAACTATGACGGTTCAATTTTTTTAGTTTCGCGGTTTAGGGCGTTCTGTGTATTTGCAGTTTGCGAACTGTCGGCATTTAGGTATTCGGGTATGTAAAACTTCGTGCTTTTAATATAGACCCCATACATCTACCCACCACCTTTCAAAACAAGGAGGGAAAGAACTCTGCCCTCACTAGACATGCACAGACAGCTCAGATACTACCTGGACCATACTAAACCCTTCAGGAAAACAGACTAGCTTCTTTCCAGTTTTGCCCCAAGGGCAGAGGTGAAGCCCATTTCCAAGCAAACCATTTCCAAATGAATATCACACTGTATCCATTTCTGCTACAGATTACATGGGAAACCACCCCAAGTCTATTCGTACCTATTCCACTAGGGCAGCCTCCACTTCCACAGCATTCCTGAGAGCAGTTCCTACCAGGGACATTTTGGAAGCTGACACCTGGACCACTTGTCCATACCTTTACAAAGCATTACCACCTACCTCTTTTCTCTAAGGCTAGGGCAGGGTTTGCCTCTGCAGTTGTGCAGGGCATGCTGACCCATGCCTAGGTCTCTAATCCTTCCACCCCTCTCCTTAGCTTTGGGACTGCAACAGTGAAACACACAGAACATAGTACAGTTGTGTACACTTACCGTAAATGTAGATGCTAGTGTATTCACTGTTGCAGTCTGTTTCCCTCCCTCCTTCCCCCTTATATCCTCTTTCCTTAGGGAGACATAAGCTTCTCATGGTGGCTTTTAGCCACCAAGACCACTTTACCATATTTCCTTGGGCTTCTGACAGGTTAGGGCAAGAAAAACTGATGTAATGGTGTCTGCTAACTTGCTTTATAGCACTGACAACCTGACGTCACTTTAAAAGCGACAGCAGCCGATGCAGAAAAACATTGACTCTGGTATTCGGGCCGGCCGAGGGCTACCACAGCAGGGATCACCCACAGGTGATGACTGCAACAATGAATACACTCAAACATCTACATTTATGGTAAGTGTACACAATTGTAATTTTTTAAGTGATGATTTTATTTATTAAAAAAAAATATTCAAACCTACATGGCCCTATGTGAAAAAGTAATTGCCCCCTAAACCTAATAACTGGTTGTGCCACCCTTAGCAGCAACAACTGCAGTCAAGGGTTTCTGATAACTGGCAATGAGTCTTTCACTTTGCTGTTGAGAAATTTTGGCCCACTCTTCTTTGCAGAATTGTTTTAATTCAGCCATATTGGTGGGTTTCCGAACATGAGCTGCCTTTTTAAGGTCATGCCACAGCATCTCAATTGGATTCAAGTCTGGATTTTTGACTAGGCCACTCCAAAACTTTCAGTTTGTTTTTTTTTTTTAAAGCCATTCAGAGGTGGACATGCTGGTGTGTTTTGGATCATTGTCCTGCTGCAGAACCCAAGTGCGCTTCAGCTTGAGGTCCCAAACTGATGGCCGGACATTCTCCTTCAGGATTTTGTGGTAGAGAGCAGAATTTATGGTTCCATGAATCACAGCAAGTCGTCCAGGTCCAGAGCAGCAAAGCAGCCCCCAGATCATCACACTACCACCACCATGTTTGACTGTTGGCATGATGTCCTTTTTCTGAAATGTTGTTACTTTTATGCCAGATGTAATGGGACACACACCTTCCAAAAAGTTCAACTTTTGTTTTGTCAGTCCACAAAATATTTTCCCAAAAGTCTTGGGGATCATCAAGATGTTTTGTAACAAAAGTGAGACGTGCCTTTTATGTTCTTTTTGGTCAGCAGAGGTTTTTGCCTTGGAACTCTGCCATTCATGCCATTTTTGCCCAGTCTTTCTTATGATAGACTCATGAACACTGATCTTAATTCATTCACTCCGGAGCAGCTCAGAAAATGCTGCCTACTTACTTCCACCATAGGAATAACAGAATTTTCAGATGATCCATTTGTAATACCATACAGAAAACAAATGTTCATAACTGTAAGAGCTAGACGAAAAATGTAAATGCGGATGTTGTTCAGCAGACACTGACCTTTCCAACAGTGGAAACGTTGATAGAGCGCATGTCTAAGTCATTATTAAATATTTGCCAAGGAATGCTAATATTGTGCATATTTTTTTTTACTTTTTTGGTAAAACAAATCACAATATCTTGTTGAATGCACCATGTAGACCCATACAATTTGTAATTGATTTGTTTGTGTGAATGTCCGCTTTAAAATTATACCTTGACCATTACTGCTCCTTTACAGAGATATTCTCAGAAATATGATTAATATTATATTTCTCATAATTGATAAAGCATATGATGTCATCACATGCAACAGACAGAGACTTCATATCCGTGTACAAGTTGTGTGGCTGAATGTCTGCTTCAAAATGATGCATCATTTATGTCGTCACCATGCTCCCTTGCAAAGTTTTGGGCATAATAATAAGACCTATTGCACCTGTATAATTTTCATAATCCTACAAGACTAAAACTGTTGTAACAGTAATGTTTACAGCATACAGATACAGTTCTTTTATCATGTAGCAAGGACTAACACGGTCTTCAAAATGAGGTATCACTCATCATGTTGACAATGTTCCCTGACAAAGTTATATATCAAAATATGAAAAAGCATCATAATTCTCATAACCCGTCAAAAACAAACTGTGATATCTTTACATATGAACAGCATACATACACAGTTACTTGGACATCTTGTAAGTAATAATACTGTCTTCAAAATGAGGTATTTCTTATCATGTTGACATGTTCCCTGACCGTTATTTACCAAAATATGAAAAAATATCATAATTCTCATAACTGTAGTCCTAAACAGTATGATATCTGTACATTTTTCCAGCATACAGACAGTTATTTTTCCATCCTGTAATTACTGATACTGCCTTCAAAATGAGGTGTACTACTTACCCTGATGACATGTTCCCTGGCAAAGTTATTTAGCAAAATATGAAAAAGTATCATAACTCTCTCAATGATAATTGTGACCAAATTGATGTGTACACCATACAAAGTTTTTTTTCCATCTTGTAAATACTAAAACTGTCTTCAAGATAACAAGTTCTACACCTTTACAACTAAATATGAAAAATATCTGTAGCACTCAAAAACATATGGCGTGTCCCACACCTGGGCTTGCAATGTGATAATGACTTTTAGTAATGTGAGTAACAGTGACAGCTGCCAATTGCTTTACTTGACCAGTGATAATGACTCAGTGTTGTACTGTAACTGCACAAATAATGTGATAATCACCCGCATGTCTCGAGTGCAAGATTCTACATGCTGTTACAAAGGTGATAATTGCTTCACATAACCTTTTGAGCAAACATTCATTAAATTCATGGTGCAAGTATTCTGTAAGACTGAGTCCTTACCATCTGCCAGGAAAAGCCAGAAGTAGTGCTGTAAAAGTTTTATAACAGTTCTGTATTAGTTAGCCCTTCCTGTCATCTAAATTCTACACATGACTGATAAAAGCAGAAAAAAAATTATTGCAGGATGGTTGTTGACATATTCTCTTGTACTTGGTAGTACTCTCCTCAAATAGTTGATCTGAAGTAGTTAACTTCATTTTATCTGCAACCTGTGGGGATTTGAGCCGGCAACTTTTCAAGCATCTGCTCCAAGTTTCTCCCCCTTACCCATAACCCATTGCCATCTCCTACCTTCCCTCAGATCTCGTTTGCCGCTTCTTGCATCAGTATCGTGATCTCTGTAGCTCCGAGCATAGGGTATTGTAAGTGCCTTTTTGGTCGTTTTTTTTCCTAAATAGTGAGTGTGTTTTTTCTGTTAGTCCCCTTTCCTCCCCCAACCGCTGTTTGTCGGTTAAAAAAAAAAAGTTTGTTGCAAAGTAGTCTAGTGCAAGCCCTCCCTACCCCTTAGGTGTGAGTGCTTGGTGTGTCGGTCTTAAATAGGTTAGCTGTGTGTGTAGTATGGCTGAACAGGCAAAACCTACTTTTAAGAAATGCGCAGTGTGTGGCCATAAGTTTTCACCGGCCGATGGTCACACTCTGTGTGTTGTTTGCCTGGGTGTTCCCCATTTGTCAGTACAGTGCAGTGTGTGTGTCGGGTTTAACCCCAGGACCTTGAAAGAAAGGAAGGCCAAACTGGTGGCAAAAGGCCTTCTACCTGTTTCCACTCTGGACTCTTCGGCCTCTGCTCCTGCAGCAGCTGCTCAACCTCCCCTTCAGACTGTGACTCACCCTCCGACAAGACATATTGAAGGGGAGGCCAAAAGAAGAGACGAGAAGAAAGACAAGGACAGAGACAAGAGGGGGAGATAGGCCCTGTAAATGGTCTCCAGAGCAGGAGCCCTCCCCTAGCCTGCCTTCTAAAGTGTCAAGACCTACGTCTCCTCAGCTCCAGTCCCCAAGATTCTCCCCCAAACTGACAGAGCCCTTGGATCCGAGGCCTTCATCTAGGTTGTCGCAACGACCAGCTAGATCCGAGTCGGTCGCTTCCTCGTGCTCGACTCGGACTCTCTCTGAATTGAATATGGACAGGATGATGAGATTTATTTGGACCCAAATCCAGATGGGAGTCTTGCCATGCCCCTGTCCCTCTGGAAGGGGGGACCTCCATGCCCTTCTTTCATCCAATTTCTCCTTCCCCGATCTGGCCTGTGGTTTCGGGGTTTATGGATCCGAGGATCTTCGGAGCTGGGGGTTTGGCACTGACTGTTCCTCCAACCTCGACTCTGGCGATTACCTGGAGTTCCTTGGATCCGTGCAACTCTCGGGGCCGAGGACGGGTAGTTGGATCCAAGGGAATGGAGGTGTCTTCGGCTGTGACCTTGTCTGATCCGAGCCGTTCCTTTGCAGCTCTGGCTACTCCAGCCCCAGCCCCAATCCTCACGGCGGATCCGGGGAGAGCTTCCTCCTTGTTGGGTGCTAAGGAGGTGTGCTCTCCATTGGCGTTCAACGTGATGGAGAGGGTTCTCTCCCAAGGATCGAGACCCTAGCCTATTTCCTTGGATTCCGCCCAGACTCCCTTGGATTCAGTCCTGTCCCAGGGACAGCCCGTGCTAGAGGACCCCCAGGCAGTTCCCCTGGAGGAACTCCCCTGTGGCTCATGAGCCCTCTGCAGAGAGTCTCACTGGAGAGGATCCCCATAAGCACACGTGTAAAAGGAGGCACCTGGACTCCCCAGAGTCCTTGACAGAAGACACTGGTTTAGATGGAGAAGATTCCCCCAAGTCACCTCCCGAGGATGTCTCCTTTGGAGACATCATGGAGATCCTCCGCCAGAGGGGAGGTTGGTCAGCCCCAAAACCTTCTACGAATGAATCAGTGTTCCTGGAGGCTTTTGTCATGGGCCCATCTATGTCCTGGATGTTCCCACCTGCGGATCCCTTAGTGGATCTCATCACCATGCGGGCATGGAAGGAACCTGACACCATAGAGCTGATACCAAAATGCCCGGACAAGATTTTCTCTTTACCGTCAGACAAACAGGCCTGGTATAAAGGATCCCCCGTGGATGCTATGGTGGTTGCAGCAGCCACCAAGAGAGAACTGGCCTAGGAGAGTTCCTCGGTCCAACCCCTGGACAAGGAGTCCAGGGCAGTGGATCGATTTGGGAAGCGAGTGTTTTCTTCATTTTCCATCTGAGCGCTGAACTATTTGGCACACATTATATGACTACAGCGAGACCTAGTCACGGACTTAACTGTGTCACCCCCAGAGTCTTTGTAGCCAGAGGACAAGTGTCTGTTCTCTGCAAAAATTTCATCTCTGAAGTCAGTATCGAACACGTCTATGCTCCTTCTCTCCAATGCTACGGAAGGAGCGGCTAGGGCGGCTGGGACTGGCGTGGCTATGAGGCGACATGCTTGGCTCAGACTGTGTCAATTCGCAGACCCCTTCAAGGCATCTTTCACAAATGCCCCCTTCGATGGTTCTCTTTTTGGGAAGACCGTACGTGAGACCTTTGTCCAGAGTGAAAAGGACGGGAAGACTTTGTCTGCCTTCGGAGTCCACTTCTCTTCCTCAAAGATCCTTTTCTAGGAATCAGAGAGGGCAAAAGATGTGGTTCCGAAAATCACAAGTTTTTCCTGGGATTCTCAAGACAGCTCGTCCCCTAGAGGCCGAGGGGGGGCAGAACAGATGCCGCCCCAAAGGCAGAGGGGGTCTGCGGAACTTTGGGTCTAGGGAGCCCTTCTCGAACAGGCCCACGCAGCAACCCTGAGGGGTTGCCTGACTGTCCTACTCTGGAGGCAGTCGGGGGGAGATTATCATTGCACCCAATGGCTTGGGAGTCCATAACTGCAGATCGTTGGGTGCTTCAAATAATATTCAGAGGCTACACCATCCTGTTTTTTACCCCACCATCCAACCAAAGCGCCTCCCAGATGTCCCATCTGCTCAGCGGGAGACGGCATTACTCGAGATTTCCAAGCTGTTTCACAGACGACCCATCGAACCGGTCCCCCCTGAGCAGTCCGGATCAGGAGTTTACTCCAGGTTCTTTTTAGTGCCAAAAAAGATGGGGGCCTCAGGCCCATTTTGGATCTGTCAGTTTTAAACCTGGCTGTCGCCAAGCAGAAATTCCGGATGGTCACTCTACAGTCCATTCTACCTTATCTTCGAGAATGCGACTGGATGTGCTCGATAGACCTCCAGGATGCACCACATCAATATTCGCAGAAGCTCCAGGAGGTGCCTTCGCTTCTGGCTGGGAGCCAGTCATTTCCGGTTCAGAGTCCTACCCTTTGATCATCATAGCCCCCAGGGTGTTTACCAAGGTAATGGCAGTCGTAGCGGTGCACCTGAGGCTTCAGGGAATTCATGTGTTCCCTTACCTAGACGATTGGCTCCTCGCTGCTTCCACCAAGCGTCGTCTTTGCCTAGCCAGAGATAGATTCCTTCCTTCATCTTGCAGTCCAGCTAGACATCCCTGTCAGTGTTTCCAAGTCCATCTTGGACCCCGGTTCAGATCTTGGACTTTATCGGGACACGACTAGACACCCTTCAACTAAAAGTCTTCCTAACTCCAGACAGGGTCCAGAGCCTACGGGCCCATATATCAGTAGTTTTCGGCCCCAGGTTACCAAAGGCGGGCAGTGTTCTCAAATCCCTGGGCTCTATGGCTGCAGCAATCTCGATCCTCCCCTGTGCGCGTCTTCTCCAATGGACTCTAGCCGTACAGTGGTCTTGGCTAGATCTCCCCATGGAACATCCAGTTTGAATCAGCAAAGCCCGCAGGGGCGTCACTTCTCTGGTGGCTCCAACCTCCGGAGATGTTAGTGGGACGCCCATTCGTTTCACTCGCAGCCCAAGCCGCAGTGATCATGGATGCCTCCCAGCTCGGGTGGGGGTGCCATTATCTGGGGAAGACTGTCCAAGGCACATGGTCCCAGATTGAGACCAGATTGCATGTCAGTGTTCTGGAGATGAGAGCAGTGCTTTTAGCGTTGCAAGCCTTCCACACTATTCTTCCTCTGGGGACAATTGCAATTCTGTCAGACAACATGCCAGTTGTCTGGTACATCAACAAACAGGGAGGAACCAGATCTTGCCGTCTGTGTTGCGAGGCCATGAGAGTGCGGGAGTGGGCGATCTCCACTTGATTTTTGATTGCAACGCACATCCCGGGGCACTCCAACATTTTAGTGGACAGATTGAGTCGGGCCATTCTAATGCCATACTAGTGGCCTCTGAAACAATCAATAGCGGTGGAGATCTTCCATGCATGGGGTTAGTCTTGCTGCGATCTCTTCGCATCTCCTTCCAACGTGAAGTGCAGCAATTTCTTCGCTCTGATCCCCTCACCAGTGGATCCCCCCCAGCGATGCTCTAGTCCATGTTTGGCCTCCCGGGTTGTTGTAGGCTTATCCCCCGTTACCTCTCATTCCAAGGTTTCTTCTTAAAGCTTGCCGACTGGAATGCAAAGTGATCCTCATTGCCCCGTTCTGGCCTCATCAGATGCGGTTCCCCTTCCTCTGGTCTTGCGTTCTAGCTCCTCCTTGGATTTTGGATCCCTGCCCGGATATGATTTCCCATTCCTCGGGCACTTGTCCGCCCAACCTGGACAGCTTCAAGCTGACTGCTTGGTACCAGTTCTCTTGATTGCCAGGACTCCCGGTCTTTCATCTTCAGTAAGAACTATTCTGGTGGCGTCCCATAAGGCCTCCACTAGGAAGATTTACCGCAGTAAATGGAAACTATTCTCTATTTGGGCTTCTCAGAGAAACCTGGATCCTTTTACAGCCCCTGTTTTTGCTGTGTTAGATTTCTTAGCCAATATTTGTCAGCAAGGGGCTAGTTCCTACACTGTGAAAGTGCAACTGGCAGCTATCTCGAATTTCCACGTTGGCGAAAATATGAATGCCCTGGTCTCTTCTAGACCATGTAAGGCTTTTCTTGAAGGTGCCTTTCTTTTGCGTCCTCCAGTTAAGGACTGCGTTCCCCCTTGGGACCTTACCTTGGTTCTGCAGATGTTAGTTGCTCCTCCCTTTGAACCTGCCATGTCAGAAGATTTGACGTTCTTATGGAAAACAGCCTTCCTAGTGGCCATTATGTCGGCTAGGAGGGTTTCTGAGATTCAAGCTTTGTCTGCTGTGCCTCCTTACTTGATCTTCCATAAGGACAGGGTTTCTCTCTGCACAAACCCTTCCTTCTTACCAAAAGTGGCTTCTGAATCAAACAATTAACCTGTTTTCTTTCCAAATTTTCAGATCAAGGGCGAATATAAACTGCATTTACTAGATGTTCATAGGCAACTTTGTTTCTGTTTACACAGAACAAAGCCCTTTCGTAAGTCTGACCAGTTATTTGTATGTTTTTCTAAACCCTTTCTGGTTAAGGCCATCTCCAAAGTTTCCTTAGCTAGATGGATTGCACAATGTATTTTGCAATTTAAGGACAAAAGTCTGTCTCCACCTGGTCCTGTCAAAGCGCATTCTACCAGATCTATGGCAACGTCTGCCGCCTTTTGTTCTAGGGTTTCACTGGATGACATTTGTGCAGCAGCAACTTGGGTAAGGTCACATATCTTCACTTCTCATTATAAGTTGGATTTGATCTCCAGAGGGAGAGCATCCTTCGGCTCTGCGGTGCTCAGGAATATCCTTCCATGAGGCCCTCCCAGGAGTTGAGTAGCTGGGGACTCTGTCCCACAGGTTGCAGATAAAATGAAGTTGACTACTTCAGATAAAGAAGTTATGTACTCACCATAACGTTCCACCTGAGTAGTTGCACTTCATTTTTCTGCAACCGTCCCAACCTCCTTCTCCCGAACCTGTTCATGATTATTGTAAAATTGAGTTGCTGATTGGTTTGAGTAGTGGCAAACTCGATCTGAGGGAAGGTAGCAGATGGTGATGAGTTATGGGTAAGGGGGAGGAACTTGGAGTTCAGAGCAGATGCTTGAAAATTTGCCGGCTCGGATCCGATATGGATCCAAATACCCACAGTTTGCAGAAAAATGAAGTGTAACTACTCAGAACGTTATGGTGAGTACATAACTTCTTTTTTTTACTCAGCCGGTGGTGGTTACTCTCATGGAATAAAATGTAAGCATTCACTATGGCCACATTTGTTTGTTTTTCAATTGAATTGTACACATTAAAGGTGAGAAACGTTTTTAAATTATTTATTGTGGCCTCATTTTTTTATATCACAAAAACCTGACATTTTAACAGGAGTGTGTACATTGTACAATTTTTTATCTCCACTGTGTGTGTGTGTGTGTGTGTGTGTGAAATATATATATATATGTGTGTGTGTGTGTGTGTATATATATGTGTGTGTGTGTGTGTGTGTGTGTGTGTGTATATATATGTGTGTGTGTGTGTGTGTGTGTGTGTGTGTGTATATATATATATATATATATATGCATGTGTATATGTGTGTATGTTATGTACATACATATATACCCATATACACAAGTATGTGCATACCCAAATATATATATTTATATATTTTTATATGTATATATATATATATATATATATAAGAAAAAATCAGGGGGTTCGGAGGGTAGGTAGTTGAAGAATGAAAGAAAAATGGACAACACAGACAGAACGTTATGGTGAGTACATAACTTCTTTATCTGATGTTGTCTGAGTATGCACAAGCACAAAAATGAAACATCTCCCCAGTGACCCCTTCCGCAGTGTGTCCTACTATGCACAAGCACCCGAATGCAACATTTCCATCGACAACCTCTTCAGCAGCAGGGGATTGTGTCATAAGGTTTGGCCAGGTCAAGGTAATGTGGTGTGAACTGTTTTACCTTCATCCATTGCTTTGGTAACAAGAGTAAAGCTTAAAGTTTTCCCATGATTTTGAGACTTTCACACTTTCCTCTGGGCTGTTTTCAAACACATTTTTAGGGCCATGCATACATGTATGCATTCTTTGATTCACCTTCCTGATTGTCCAAAACTGCAAATTTAAAACAAATTCTAACAACTGGTGCTGTATTATACAAGGAATATAATTTAATATAGTCTTCTAGTAAGCAATGAAGCAAAATGTATGAACCAGTAATGACAAAACTACCCATTTCAGAAAATTTCAACCATAATAGGCCACTCAAACTTCTGTCATTGCAATCCACCAGTATCAGAAAATATGCAGATGTCTGCAGAAGTAAGTCATCTAAATAATTCCACATTAAAGGAATCTCTAACTAATGAAGAGGTTGCTGCTAGGAAACAATTTTATATTTCATTGTTTCATCTACAAATAAAGTGGCTGTTGCCCTTGAAGAATAAATTGCCGATGTTGCATTAAAAAATGATAAGTTAGTAATATTGCAATAAAGAATGGACGGCAAACTGATAACAGGTTCATAGTTACTATGTAACTCCTCCAAAGGAGGACATTCACGGGACTGCAACATCCACTCCCTTTAAAGTACAACACAGTACAGTATCAATCAGCGATCCATCTGCATTCTGTGGGAATAGAACCCACAGCATTCTGCATCAAAAGAAAAGCTACTACCTGTTGTGCTATTAACAATGCAAACAGACTTGGAGGGGGGGAGCACTAAACTTCTCTTCCCTGAAGCTCTCAACTCCTTGTAAAATGTTTTATTTATTTTACACTGGTTTACTAGGAAAGTCCAACTTAGAAAAAAAAAAAACAGTTTTCAGCAGAGGCCCAGGGAGAAATGCTCCAGATGCATGTTTTTGTAACATGGGAGGAAACCGGAGCACCCAGAAGAAACCCACACAAATACAGGGAGGACATAGACTCCACACAGAAGGCACCCCAGCCAAGAATCAAGCCAGACAGCCTCTTGCTGTGAGACAACAACACTACTACTGCACCATCCACTTGACACAACTAAATTTCTCAATTTCACAGCAGACGAAATCTGGAAAAAGCCAAAATTTACTTGGGGGGGGGGGGGGCAAAACCAGGGACACGTTTTAAATATTGTTTGTATAATCTTAGAACGTTGCTAAAATAGTGTTTTCTGTTGCCATGTGTTTCCAAAAACAAGATAGGAAAACTGAAACTTAAAGGGCTATCATCATTTAGTGAATTCCATTCTCAATGATTTGCCAGAAAACCACAAATTTTAAGAGGAACAGACCAAAGGTTGAGAACTATACTCCCTGTATCCCAAGTGATGGTGTCAATAGAGAATGCAGTCTGCTGTACCTAAGGTACAGGATTTGAACCTGGGTAATTCTAACCACCAGGTATGAGTAACTGGGGCATTACACACACACACACACACACACACACACACACACACACACACACACACACACACACACATACATATATAAAGTTATGTAAAGAACAAACAGTGGATGTTTAAATTATATGGAAGATGATGCATGGTGGTGTAAGTAGAATTTCAAAGGCATACCTAGTTATGTAAAGAAAAACAGTGGATGCACAAATTACATGGGCGATGATGCATGGTGGTGTAAGTAGAATTTCAATTGCTGCTTACCGAATATCTGTGAATGTATGTGGTCTCTTGTACTGACAGCAGCTCTTGCCGGTACCGTTTTGGTGAGATTAGTAGTAAAGGAGAGGAAGTAGTGAGCTGGGTAAGGTACTGGGTGTGTAGGGCTGTATTGTAGGCGTTAGCTAGCTAGGTAGGTCTGAACATAGGTATTGCCAGCAGTTGTAGAAGAAACGTTTTATGTTGGTTTTGAAAATGTTTTGAAATTTCTCTTTGGTAGAGGGAGCTAGGAAAAGAATTTCAGATTTGTGCCATGTGCTAGGCGTATAGTGAGTCATCTTGAGAATTATATGAGGGAGTCGCTTTTATAAGGAATTTTTCAGATGAATGAAATGCACGAGTGGGGATTATACAGCCTTCATTAAAAATGGAGCAGCCTTCAGACAGCATAATATAAAAATGGAGCAGCCTTCAGACAGCATAATATAAAACGGAGCAGCCTCCAGGCACACACACACACAGGGCATAATATAAAATGGAGCAGCCTTTAGACAGCATAATATAAAATGGAGCACTTCTTACTGTGCCTGACTCAGGCATCAGGCTTAGTGTGCACTTGCAGCAATGATGTGGGCAAACTTTTGTGTTTAAAATTCACATTAGCATGCAACGCACGCATGAGTCCTCCTTTGGATCCCTCCTTAAAGAAAAACGTGACTTGCAGCTGTAAAAGTGGGGTGGGGGTGCTCCCTCCCCATCACCCTATGGTTCTGGTGCCTATGATTACATGGAGGTGCTGTATACAAGGGGAGCAGAGCCTTTTGGTAACAACAAGTGGAGGTGAGTATGCCCTTTCTGACAGTTACATTCCTGGTGCAGGTGTAGTGGATGGCAGTCATTACCAAATATACACAAGAATCAAAATGAAAAATCCCCCCCCCCCCAATGACCCCTTCAGTAGTGTATCCAAGTATACACAAGCTCTAAAATGAAACATTTGCCACATGACCCCTGCAGTAGTATGTCCAAGTATGCACAAATACCCAAATGAAACATTCGCCACAAGACTCCTTCAGTAGTATGTTCAAGTATGCACAAATGCCAAAATGAAACATTTGCCACAAGACTCTTTCAGTAGCATGTCCAAGTATGCACAAGCACCAAAATGAAATATTTGCCATGTGACCCCTTGAGTAGTATGTCCAAGTATGCACAAGAACCAAAATAAAACACTCCCCCCCCCCCCCCCATGATCCCTTCAGTGTTGCTGACAAGCTGGAGAGTGGAGGCTGGCAATATTACAAAATGCTTCATATAAGACGTCACAAAATATGAACAGAATAAATGTAACAACTAAATAAAATACATGCCTAGGATTAGCCAATAAATGCAAAAGCATCTACAACAGCTAACTTAACAGGCGGAATACTCTAAAGAAAAAAAATGAATGCATAAAAGTGCATAAAACAGGTACCCTTCCATTCATTTGTGCAAAACATAAAACATACATATTCATGTCATGCAACGCAGATATTTCATATAATTAAGTAATAACATAAAAAATTTGGCTTCTGTGTTTAGAAGCAACATTTCAAACTGTTTTTTACTGAATGGGTACAAAACGAGCTTTATTTTTTGTATAAAAGTGCTGACATGCACAAGAACATTTTTTTTCTGTTTTTTTTTTTTTTTGGTTAAGCAAAAAGCAAAGGTCATTTCGCACATTTAGACCATCTTTGAGAGAAATTGCCAATATAAAATTATTTTCTAGGGAAATAATGTATAATATTAAATTCTAAAGCAAAATACACATTTTAAATGCTCTGACATGCATGTAAATGCTTGGGACTGTCTACTTTCCTTAAAACCATAACGTTGTGCAAAACAAAATGAAAACTGCAGTTTCAAAGGAGATCACTTCCATGCCTCAAGTCTTGAGATTTTTGCCTCATTTTTTGGTCTATTCCTCATAAATAATGCCCACAATTTGAGTTTCAGACTTCATATCCTTCAGAACAGCTTGCCAACAAAACCTGAATAAGTGCAATATTTGAAGCCTGTCCCTATTTTGGGCCTTTGTCCCTCCATTATTTTTGGCTTGAAAGTTAGGGTGGAATTTGGACCCCAATGACATTTAGAAAAACACTGTGTAAATTTTTGTAAAAACTGTCTGAAAACATGAGTGCAATTTTCAGCAGCATATATCAAAAACTAACTTCTATTTGTGTTACTTAAAAAAAGAAAAAAAAGTACGTTTCGCTATAAGAGTAACATTTCAACTGTTTGCCTATCGAGCCATAAAAATAAAATACAAATGTGTTTTTCTAGTTAAATGTGTTTTTTGATGGCAAGAGCACAGTCTACTGACGTTTTTACAAAGCATTATGCTAGTAACATTATATAAAAAAATGGCATAAATAATCATTGATCCATTTTGGAAGTACTACAAAGAACAGAAAGAACTAAAAACACAGTATTCCAGGGATAGACCTGAAAAAGTCATAAGTAATTAAAATTTCATCTCGTACTAACTCGTGACATTAAATTCTACATTTCACCGAGAAAAAAAGTACGTGGCTTACAGGTTCATGTAATAACCTTAACCAAAATACACCTACTACTGAAAACTGACGAAACAGCAATTCTATTGTTAAAACAAAAAACAGGTAAACTAGTTTGCAGTTGTTTATTTTAAAGACATCAACGGCTACATAAACTGGTTTTAAATGCTATGGGAACCAATGCATGCAGAAGCACATTCAGCATGTGGGAGAGAAATACTCTGGAAGCTGATGCATGCCGAAGCAACGTCAGCATTTAAAAGCTGTTAACTCTGCTAGGAGTATTACGTAACTTGTCACTCCCTTTTCACCTTCTCTCTCTCTGTCTCTGTCTCCTGTACTGATACTATCAATAGGATCAGCTATATAACAAACATATACACAAGTATGTAAAAACAAAATATGACTAATTGCGAATAGACTCCTACAAGCTAAGTCACAATTTAAACAAAGGCTCCTACCTACAATCTGATTAAATAAAACAGTAACTGGTTCAGTACCAAACAAACATTTTCTGCAGTGATACAAAAACAGCCTATAAGCTACCGCTTCCCCAGAAACAGAGCCCCTGTCAGACCGCCAGCTCTACCACCACTACAGTGCATATCAAACCACCGTTATTCTCAGATGACCTCACTATAAGATTTTTTTATCCCCGTCAGAGA
Source organism: Protopterus annectens (assembly GCF_019279795.1). Classification (NCBI taxonomy): domain Eukaryota; kingdom Metazoa; phylum Chordata; order Ceratodontiformes; family Protopteridae; genus Protopterus; species Protopterus annectens. The sequence continues at coordinate 536,977,110 of NC_056726.1, forward strand.
CAAGTGTTTACCACACACTGCCAGGAGGAGTAGCAATTTCAAAAGGTGATGTGTGTGACTCATGGCCAAAGTGAATGCGCTACTTCTATCCAACTTTATACCAGACAGACTAGGAAGACTAGCGACGTACAATGCCAACATCAAAACAAAAGTGTGAGCAGATAAAACAAGCAACCCAAGTTCCGTAACGATGCTAGCTAGCAAAAATATTGAATACGACTGTCACATAAAATGGCTGGCGCTATTCACGCTCCACAAAGTAACTTCTCAAAGGGCCAGTTACAGTACACAGCAAGTTCATCTTATGGTTAGATGCTGAGAACACAAATAGAATGCACATGAATGTTCGTTGAATATTTACTTGCCTGAACTACTGTGGCAGTAAACCAGTGGAACTTCCAGATGACTACGGCCAAATCGGTGGTGATTTCTCCAGTAGCAATCCTTGCAATCTGTGCCCAGAATAAATAGAGGGATCCAGTAGCGCACAAAATCTGCAGTTATCAGCAGCAAGAAAGGAAATACCTGCTGCTGGACCCTTTATTTATTTGTGGAAAACAAAAGAAAATGAGGTCGGGGTGGAGGTGTTATGCAAGTGGTGGCTTGGATTGCAAGAATCCCATTGGCTGCCGCCACTTGCTTTATCAAAGGCTTACAAAGCCGATTTCTTGTAAAAGTTTAATGTGACCAACATGTATTACACACTGAATTGTAACTGTAGCAGGAGAATAACAAGGATGGTTACAATTTCAGTGTGTTTTATCCTTTGCACAGTTAAAAATTCTACATTAAAGTTTCTCGTGCCACTAGAAGGCACTTGGGGGTAACAGACTGAATTCCTATCATCTCATAGTGCACTCTGATGTAAGCACAGAGACGCCATGAGACTGTAGTCAGGGTTAATGAGTTAACTGAGGCAAGGGAGACCTGCAGTTCTTTAGATGTTGTCCTGGGTTCTTTTGTGACCTCTTGGATGAGTCATCGCTGGGCTCTTGGGGTAATTTTTGTAGGCCGGCCACTCCTAGGAAGGTTCACCACTGTTCCATGTTTTCTCCATTTGTGGATAATGGCTCTCACCGTGGTTTGCTGTAGTCCCAAAGATTTAGAAATGGCTTTGTAACCTTTTCCAGACTGATAGATGTCAGTTACTTTGTTTCTCATCTGTTCCGGAATTTCTTTAGATCGCGGCATGATGTCTTCCTTTTTGGGATCTTTTGGCGTACTTCACTTCTATTTAAGTGATCGCTTGATTCAACAGGTCTAGCAGTAGTCAGGCCTAGGTGTGGCTAGTGAAATTGTACTCAGCTTTCCCAAAAATGTGATTAACCACAGTTGCTTCATGATTTAACAAGGGGGGCAGTTACTTTTTCACATAAGGCCATGTAGGTTTGGATATTTTTTTCCCCCTTAATAAATAAAATCATCACTTAAAAACTGCATTTTGTGTTTACTTGGGTTATGTTTGTCTAATATTTACATTTGTTTGATCTGAAACATTTAAGTGTGACGAATGTGTAAAAAAAAAAATAAGAAATCAGGAAGGGCCATATACATTTTTCATTGCACTGTAGTTCATGTTTGTACAGTAGGCATGTACCTGATGCAGGCTTAATCAGAGGAGATATGAAGTATACTGAAGTGCATGCTAGATTGTCTCAACAGACTGTTGTTCTCCCCTCAATAAACAGAAGTTGAACTTAAGCCCAGTCAGGAAGGTTATCTTCCTGCGTGTTCTCTTGGAAACTAACTCAGCAAGAGTTTATCTGCCACAGGAAAGGTGAATTCCCTTTCAGCTATGAGCGTTGTGTTCCTTATGGCTTTCATCTTACTTATAGTGCTGTTAGCCAGACTGTACATTTGGAAACTTTAGTGCTACCTAAAGAATACCTGGGACCAGCAGATTCTGATTGTGTTGTACACTATCCCAGTCCCTACCCTGTGTAAGGAAAAAACTGGAATGATGGCTACACTGAGTCAGGAAGAATAAGGGTTTGGTTATCAGACCACTCACCCCAAACCAGCATTTAATCTTGGATGTTCTGGATGTAGAATGAAGAGTAAGTACCAAAAACCTCAAAGAACAGAGCACTTGGAATCGCAATCAAGAAAAACTGCACACAAACATAAAATAAATCTTGCCTGTAGTTTTAGCTCTGAGTGCTTTCATGTTAGTCTGAAGACCTGGAAAACTGGAAAACACTATAATATGTATGGTACCTAAAGAAACAAAGGGGGAGACCCACATTTTCCAACTGTACTGGCTGGCCATACAGGCAGGGGGAAATGGCTGTGAAATACATTATTTGTGTAAAAGCTTTATATGTACCAACCAAGTCGAATGTCATGGCAGACCACTTGAGCAGGACCTCATCTGCTCAACATTGGTGGATGCTGGCCAGGGAGACATTGTTGGTCATTATGAGCAGATGAGAAGCATCAAAGGTAGAACTCTGTATTTTCAAGCAAATGACAAAATCCTACTCAAGTGCCAAATGGAAGATCTTCAGTAGTGGATGCCTCCTCCCTAGAATGGAATGGTTTGTTACTATATGCCTTCCCTCCCATACCCTTGCTCCCTAGAATAGTTCAAAAATTGGAGGAGGAAAGGCCAGAAATTACCTTGATTACCCTTTTCTGTGCCAGGCAGCTCCCACCTACTTCAGATAGTAAGAGAAAACTCTTAATGCTGCCAAAGCATGTGAACCTACTGACACAATTCAGTGCTGCCCCTTATACCCCTAACTATCCACACTCAGGCTAGTAGTTTAGAAGACATGACCATATGACTCTATCTTTTGGCCACCTTTTTTTTTCCTGAGGACATGATGATAAAAGTTATGAGAAACACTAGGAGACGAGTACAAGGAAATCATACCTAGCTAAATGGGAAAGATTCTCTCTGATGCAAAAAGAGGGACCAGCACCCACAACTAATGAATGTGTCTGTGGTTCTCCAGTATTTCTCTGAGTTGTGCTCTTCAGGTTTGGCCTATGTCCCAGTGGATGTACATTTTTCAGCTGTTTCAGTGTGCCTGCCTATTGAACTTGGTTCCAGGGATGAACATGTCTTCTAATGACAGGGATAGCAGGATACTGGACTGCTTTGATGAGAAAGTTGTACTTTGAACACACTTGCATTTAGAGCTATAAATTAACAATTGCAAATTAAGTTTCAGGGAGAAATACTCAAGCATAGGATGTGTTGGTAGACATCCTAGATGAAAATGTGAAAGAAAAGTAAACTAGTCCATACAGCTTGTAGGGTAAGCAGACATGCACGTGAATGTTGATTTGATATAGTCTGTGCTTGCAATAGAGCAGCAGCTACCAGGACAGTCTTGTTGAAGACATTCTTCATCCACAATCCCTGCTGGTTTATGTAAAGGGGCAGCTTTTAGACACACTCTTGGACAAAGACCTGCCCTTCAGTCCATTCTCACAGGAAGTTTTCAAATGCTGGAAAGCAATGTTAAGATGACAGAGTCTGTTAAAACAGCATTTTCATTATCCAGTCCTGTAATGCATCAGAAATTACTTGATGAAACGTTTACCTTTCTACTGAAAGTAAACATTTACAGCAAAACAGGTACAGCATTGTGTCAGGGAAAGAGCAGCTAGGCAGGAGGAGGTGGTGGATGTGCCCTTCTGTCAAAGAATGGCATAGTCCATACTGACGCACCCCAACTCTCATGCTTTCCTTTTTTTCTTTCATTCATCCCACCTCTTGGGAGGCAACGTGTCCCTCATGGGCAGCTGGCTGGGCCTGACATCAGACAGGTAAATTTTATTTATTTATTTGCAGTTTGTTAACCAGAAAAGTCCATTGGGCCAGAGTGTGAGCCCTGTTTCAATGGAGACCCGGGGAGAAAAGCTCTATGTACATAGATACAGATATAATAGCATCTACAATCACCTCAAGATTAATACAGGGTATAACAAATATAAAAATCAGCAGAGTTATTACAAACGATTTTATATGAGATAAAAATAGTGTATGTAGTATGCCAAGGTCATAGGTTTATGGTCCATTAAACATTGAGATTTCAGGGAGGTAGTCTATAATATTAAAGTGAAAAAGAGGGAGAGTAGGAGATTAAAGGAGTAAAGAGAAGGGGGACGGATAGGAGATTTCAGAGTTAGGTGGAGTTTAGAGAAGGTGTACATGATGGGTAGTGCAAGTATAGCATAGAGATTAGGAGGGGTGGGAGCAGGAGCACTCCCATTTTGAGAGAGAGATAAGAGTTGGAGTAAGAAGAGCATAATTTCCCAGACATGCAAGATGGAGGTCAGATCAGTTCCACTTGTGACTGGCATGTTTCCTGGATCCCCTAAGGTAGACAGTCTTAGCTATAGAGGTGTCATGTCACCTAATTGCATGTGTTGCAGTGGAGATCATACCTGCTGAGAAAGAAGAAAACTGGTTTTATTCCACACTTTGCTTCATCTCCAAGAAGGGATGACCCCAGAGGATCCATTCCTGATCTGTTGAAATTGAGCAGGTTTCTGGGGTTATGAAATTCAGAATGTTTATCCTTCATGCCCTCCTCATGTGACTCTGTGTTGGTGCTTCCTTGGTTATTTTGGATCTAAATGATGCTATCCTCCCAATGTTTCCTATTTATTTTACAAAAGAGATAGTGAACCTTGAACAAGAGTTTAGGATACCATTGGACTTGCAAATGTGTAATGAGACTGACATAATAGGGTCTGTTGAAGTTCTATACTTGAGGCATAAATTACCTGTAAGTAGCTTGTTTGATACAGAGAAGAGGGTCAAGGCTTTGAGATGGTATGCATTAGTTTTGATTTATGTATTTATTTTTTTTTAAGAAAGCATTGTGGTTGTCCCTTTTGTGACAGGTGTTTGGACAGTTGCATACAGAAAGTGACAATATAATTAATGATCAGCTTAATGAGTGCCGAGTACAGTGAAACAGTTATATCCCAGGGCCTGGATGCAGTACTTTTAGATGTCTTTCCTTAGATCAGTGTTGCAGTATTCCAAACTGTTGTGTTATCTTGCCAAATAACCTGAATATCCAGCTGGGGTACCAAAGCCAAAACATTCCATAAAGTCGTATGCCAGAAGGTTGACTTAAGCTCACATATATAAGGGTATTTAAGCAGATGTATGAACATGAAGACCTCAGCCTGTCTTAAAGCCAGGAGACCTGGAGGCATCTGAGGAAGATACAAGATAGGCAAGGTCATCTAAGAGGTAAGAAGGCAGAAAATGGTTTCTCTTCAGTCTGTGAGAAAAAGAGGACAATAGCCTAGTTAAATTTAAAAAAAGAAGGGAGTTCAAAGTTAGAAACCTTCCTTGTCAAGGAAAGGACATGGCATCCATCCTCCATGCCTGAGGGAAAGAGGTCTTAGAGCAAAACAGCTGTAGCTGCCTGTTATGAGTAGATGAAAATAGATCCGTTTAAGGAATGCTCCATTTATGGATCATGTCTAAGAAGACTCCATGTTCAGCATCCATTCGTCATCCATTCGTGAGGATCATCCTTGGATCTGCTTTGAAAGTCTTCCAGGATGTTGTCCTGAGGAGGAATGTAAAGTGCTTGTAGGGTAAGGTTTGCTTTTATGGTCTGTTCCCATGCTAGAAGAGCTAGTCTGCATAGCTGATAGGCACATGAACAAACTTGGGGACCAAGTCCTAACGACTGTAATGTCTGTGAAGATTCAGAAGGGTATCTCTTGAGAGAAAGTCTGCAGGCCTGGATTAGTGCCCACATTTCCATCACATTAATGTGTTCTGTCCTTAGATGTGGTGGCCATTGCCCCTGAACTCTCAGGTAGCTCATCCCTGCCCCCCAGGCTATGTCTAAGGCATTTGTGCTCAGTTCCTTGGAAGGCATCACCAGTTTAAAAGGTTGAGGTTTACTTGTGATATCCACCAGAGAAATTCTTTCCTTAGAAAGGGAAAATAATTTGAGAGTTGAGAGGATGGCAATGCTGAGACTAGATAGATTTTGGGTATCGTTGGATTATCCTCATATGGGCATCATGGGAAAGGATACTGCCATGAATCTCAGGGCCCTGAGAATTTCCCTTGCAGGGCAGGATTGAAGGGACAGCAGGGACTGAAAATAGTTGGAGAGGGCCTGTATCTTCTCTTGAGGAAGGAAGGTCTGCATGAGGTGCGTGTCCAGCATGCAGCCTAGAAAGTCAGATCTTGTGTAGTGTTCAATGTGGACTTTTTAAGAGTTTGTGAATCCTAGCCTCTGCAGGAGAGAGATAGTGAAGTTGAGATGCTAAGACCCTTGGATGGCTGTAGGCAACCGAAAGGGTAAAAACAGAGAACTGAAAGTCTTAAATTTCCTGAAAGAACGGTGAATTGGGGTGTGGGGATGAGCATCCCTCAAGTCCAGTGATCCCAGGAAGGTCTGAGGAAGGATGAAAGGTTGAGTCTGCAGTGACATTTTGAATGAAGGGACAAATCCAGTATGGATCTCCATTTTCATTTTCTGGATGCTCTGGAATAAAAACCTTTTCATATGTACTGTTGAAGAGCAGGTTCTGTTATACCTTCTTCATGTAAAACTTGTAGGACTGGAGATGAAATGATTACTAGTGGGATCTCCCTCCAAGTTATCCTGTAACCGTGTTGAGTGATTGAAAGAACCCATTGATCTGTAGTTATGAGCTGCCAGTTTGGTAAAGGCAGGGAGTTATGGATCAAAGAGAATATTAGGACACAGAAAATAGGTAGATTGATTTGTCTGGAAAGGGAAGCCTCTTATACTTTGATTCTGTGGATGGTTTATCCTGAAATCTCTTTCTAGGCATTTTCTTACCCTTCTTTGGTGGCCTAGAGTCCCTGTAGGAGAAGGAAGTGGGCTTGGCTGGATAGTTTCTTTGACATCTGAAGACCTAAGTTAGAGATATTTGTCTAAAGCCCTGTATAATTTTCCCTTGTTCTTCCAAGACTTTAAACAACTTGGACACCCCAGGGCCAAATAGGTCCCTCTTCAGTGGCAAATTCAGGAGCTTAGCTTTGGTGTTCTCAGGTAAAGAAGTCAGCAAAGCCACGCATACCTTGTAATGACAGATCCGGTAGCATCTGCTCTGGGAGAGGCTTCCACTGCGTCATAACTGAACTTAATGCTATGCCTTGCTACCTTTAAAGCCTGAGCCACCATAGATATAGCTTTTTGCTGGATGTTAAGCACTTCCAGAGAAGACAGAGCTTTATTAAAGTCAGTCAGAGTAGACAACAAATACTTTGTCATTTGTGTCTGGTAATTCACGGTTCGGAAAGCCGGAGTAGAAGAGATTTATACCTTTTTCCCCATGTCTTTCTGTTACCTTACTATCGTTGACTGAAGTAAGAGAATTAGTGACAGATAAATGTTTAGATAACTTGTCAGATAAAATAGAAAATGCCAGGGGATCTGATAAAGGAATTTTATGTAAGAATTTAAAGTGCTCAGACACTTTATGGAAGCTATCAGGCCTTTTAGGTATTGGAGGTTGAGAATCAAGTGCAGTGGAAATGGATGAAAAGGCATCCAGAAAAGCTTCCAATAGAGGAGGGACAGGGGTAGGGGTACCTACCTTTAGCAAATTGCATTTTTTTTATGTTAGATATTCACCTGGATCCTCACTCAAAATGTTGCATCATCATAGTTATGGCTTCTCCCAAAGGATATTTCCTCTGCAGGAGAATCGGGGGATAAATATCCTCAAAGTAGCCTTATCAGAGGCTACCTGACCAGGGGAGTGACTCTGGGGTGAGGAAGCTAGAGACTTTTCATCCAAGTCAGACTCTGCCTCATCTTCTTTGGAGGATAACGTAAGTTGTCTCCTTCTAGTGGCAGAATGAGGAGGAGCAGGAGAAAGAAAAGATGGTGGCTTGAGAACCATAATGGCCTTAAATAGGCCTTGGGAGAAATCCGTCCATTCCTTTTCTTGAGATGTCTGAAGAGAGGAAACATTTTTTGTTTCTTCTTGGGAGTGACACCTACTTTAACTAATCATGATAGATTCAACCCCCTGTTGCACCTAAATTAAAGACCCTAGTACTACTACCCAAACTAATATTTGTGGAACACCTAATCCCCATAACAGAGGAAAGAGCCCTGCATTCTCTGGGTGCCCACAAGCAGCTTAGATTTGCTTGCATAAAAGAAAAAACAAAACAAAAAAATAAAAACAGGAAATCTGGCTAGTTATTTTTAGTCTTTCTAAACAGACCATCCTGTAAGTCGATCACTGACTGCTTTGCATTCTGTTACAAACACTAGGGTAAGACAGCACCTGATTACATCAAGATTCATTTCGCCTTGGGCTACAGCAGCAATTACTGCCTCCCTCAGAATGGTGTTAATCCAATCCATACTAGAGGCAGCCACTTGGTCCTCTGTGCACTCCTTTTCTAAACACTACAGTTTAGCTTTAGCTTCCACTGCTATGGCAGGATTCACTTCATTTTTCCTGCAGGGTCTCATTCCTCCTCCATAAATCTTTTATCTTTCCCACTCCTTTCCATATAGCTTTGTGAATTTTTATCAAAGGTTATTATTGTGACAGTCAAACACAAAATATACATAGTTTAGTTATGTACGTACCTTGCATGAATGTAGATATCTGAGCGTCTTCACTGTTGCAGTAACTGTTCCCTCCCTCCTTCCTCTCTGTTGCTTTGTCTGGTTTGGGGTAGGTACAACACAATTACCTTTTAGGTTCCTTCTTCCTTACCCATTAACTTCTCACAGATGTTCTTCCTGTTTCACTGTTGCAGTCATTTACATTTGGGTAATCTGGCAGGTTGCCCTCAGTCGGCCTGAATTCCAGAGTCTTGGGTCCTGCGTTGGTTGCTGTCTTCTCTTCCATGACGTCAGGTTGTCAGGGGTATAAAACATGCATCCGACGCCATTTTCTTTAGTCTTTCTTGCCACACGGTGCCCAAAGCAGAAGCATTTTCGCAAGTGCCGGTCGGCCGACTACTGAAAAATTGAGTTTGAGTTTCAGAACCGAAGTCTTCACTAAAGCTAAGTACCCCGTTTGGGAAACATTTTTCTTGCTGTTTACCGATGTCAAAAAAAGTTAATTGTATTACTTGTGGGAAACAAATGCCTCATAAGGATTTCCATTTATACTGTATTCCTTGCCTAGGCCCTGATCACAACGTTGCCTGGTTGTCAGTTTTATGCTAGATTTAACCAACGCACTATTAAGCGTCGGTATATTTTTGCACCAAAGTATTTTGGAAACAGATTTAACTACCCAGAAATGTCATCGGATAGCAATCCGACTACCGGAGTACATAAAAAAACGCAAGGAAAAGGACAGAGAAAGGCAGTCGAGATCCAAAAACCGACTAAGCTTCTCCTAAGCCAGTCGCCGGTTTGCCGGTACTCAGTGAGGCGCTTTAGCAGCCCCTGATACCCGCTACCTTAGAGTCACAGGCCTCTACCGACACCCATGTGGAGTCAGGCATGCCGCAAGATACTCAAGGTATTGGACAGACGGGTGTATCTCCCTCGGATGAGTCCGGAGCTGCTGAGCAGGCACCAGCTTCTGAGGGTGTATTCAGACCTCATCATTTGTATATCAAACCGACGACAGCTGCAAAACCAAAGACAAAAGCAGCTTCTAAAACTAAAAAAACGATGCATGAGCCACGTGCACAGGCCTCTATGCCTAAAAAAACAGATGATCAAAATGGCTGAAGACCTTATTACCTTGATTAGGAGTTTCCATCCCCCTCCAGATAAGCGACCTAGGCAAGACACTGATTATGAAATTTCAGATCAGGTTTCTATTTCTTCTGATTCCTCTTTTGATCAGGAATTGTCTATACCTCCCTATGAGGATTCTGATGCTGAGGAGTCTGTTCCTTCTGCATCTCCTCCTGAGGATTATTTATCTGGAGAAACCTTGCATACTTTGAGGGAGCATTTTCACTGGGAGAGTCAAGATTTCTCAGAATCAAAAAAGAGGCTCAGATTTCCATCTCCCTCAGCACAAACCTTTAGCCATCCCCCCTGTTTTAGACATTGTGGATGATGTGTTTTCAGAGTCAAGCTTGACCCCTAACTCCTTACCTCTGGCTCCCGCTAAGCTTGACAGATACTACAGGGTACCTGACTCTCATAATTTTTTATTTAGAAACCCTGCTGCTGATTCTGAAACTATTTCACAGGGTCCACAGGGAGTTGAGGTCTCAACAGCAAAAAATCCTACACCCTCTGTCAGAGGTTCAAGAGCACTAGACAGATGGGGAAAAAAGGTTTATACGTCTGCAACCTTGGCAATCAGGGCCTTAAACTGTCAATTTCATACAATTAAGTACCAACATGTTATGGGATTGCTGAAACAGAAAATTATGTTGATTTTAGAATGTGCAGAAAATAAAGAATTGCAGAAATTATTGCATGCAGCTGAGAAAATTGGAAAGCATACTTTGCAATGTGGTTTTGATTCTTTAGAGGCCTTCTGCAGGGCCGCAGTTACTGGATCTGTGATTAGGAGGCATGCCTGGTTAAAGGAACAAAATTTACGGGATCATGTTAAAGCCTAATTGCTAGATGCACCTTTACAGCATGATTCTCTGTTTGGTATTAAGGGAGAAGAGGTTCTAAAGAAAATGGAAGACAAAGCTAAGTCTATGCAAACTGTTAAAGACTTTCAAGTGCAGCCACCAAGATTCAGTGGACACTGGCCTACAAAAAAATTGGTCCTTTCCTGTGTCAGAGCTCAAAGGGGCAAATCCAGGCGCCCTAAGGGTTCCAGATACCAGGTGCAAGATTCATACAGGTCAAAGCAATGGGGCGCTTCCACCTCCAAATCTAGAGGAGATAAAGCGCAAACCTATAGAAAGCAATCCCAATGACTTCCCTCTGCCTACACCAAGCACTTATCTTTTGGCAGCACCCATAGGGGGAAAATTAGCACTTTTTGCTCAAAACTGGCAGTTAATAACCCAGGACAAGTGGGTACTAAACATCGTATCACAGGGATACAGGTTCCGTTTCCACACTCTGCCGATGGCAAATGGTTGGCCAGATCTGCCAAAAAAACAATGGGCAGAGGCACAGAAACAGGTTACGTCCCTCATGGATATGGGGGCCATTCAGGCAGTACCAGAACAGGAAAAAGGACAAGGTTTTGACTCAAGACTGTTCTTAGTACCCAGGAAGGACAAGGCCTGGCGGCCAGTACTGGATTTATCAATTTTGAATACATACCTTGACATTCCAAAATTCAGAATGCTGACTTTGCAGCAGCTTCTGCCCATGCTGGGCAAGAATGCTTGGCTGGTGACTTTAGACCTAAAAGAGGCATACCTGCATGTCCCAAAAGACAGTCGTGCAGAAGATACCTCAGATTCAAGGCTGGCTTAATGCATTACCAATTCTCTGAACTGCCCTTTGGCTTAGCTACTGCGCCCAGGGTCTTTACAAAGTGCCTGGCACCAATAATTGCATTTTGCAGACAAAGAAGTATACAAATATATCCTTACTTGGACAACTGTCTCATTCAAGCAGAGAACAAAGACACTCTTCTTCGACACCTGGCGTTTGTGAGTAGGCTTCTAACATGCCTAGGGTACACAAACAAAAAGAAATCACAACTGGTACCCTCTCAAAAGATAACATTCCTGGGTGCAAGCTTAGATACAACTGCCCAGATGGCTTACCTCATGCCAGACAAGCAAAATCAACTGACTACTTACTTCAAACGGATGGCAACAAAGACCCAGTCTTCTGCAAGACAAATTCTGCAGGCTCTGAGCTTCATGGCATCCTGCATCATCCTAATTCCGTATGCAAGACTGCATATGAGGGAACTTCACTGGTACCTAAAACGTTTATGGAGTCAGCATTCACACAGTTTGGAAACAATGATTCCTCTCATTCCCTGCCTGCAACAAGAGTTTCTATGGTGGGCAAAGGCATGTCACCAAAACATGGGACTGCCCTTCAGTCTTCCCCATGCCAGCCAAACCTTAACAGATGCATCAGATTATGCCTGAGGGGCCCACATGGCAGGAAGATGTATTCAGGGCTTATGGGCACCAAAGCAAATGCATCTGCATATCAACCAGAAAGAGATGCTAGCTGTTCAAAATGCCCTAACAGCCTTCAAGGACTTACTTCATCCAGGACAGCTACTGATAGACGGGCAACACCACAGTCATGTGGTACATAAACAAGCAAGGGGGCACACACTCATACCCCCTTTGCAGATTAACCATGGCACTGTGGGACACAGCTTTGACCTACCAAATACATCTTCAAGCTCAATTCCTGCCAGGAAAACAAAACACTCTGGCAGACGATTTAAGCAGAAACCTTATGGATCCTCACGAGTGGAAACTAAATCCACAAGTTTTCAGCATGGTAACAGAGAAATTGGGAGCCCAGACATGGACCTATTTGCTTCTCCTCAAAATTTTCAGTTGAAAAGATTCTGCACAAGGACTTATCTCACACAAGCATGGAAAGTGGACACCATATCCTTCAGTTGGAAAAACGTATTTGTTTACGCCTTTCCTCCTCTGCCGCTTCTACGCAAGGTCCTTCTGAAAGTCAGACAAGAGAAGCCAAAGATGATATTAATTGCCCCGGACTGGCCCCGCCAATACTGGTGCTCAATCCTAAGGAACTTGTCTCCGTACCCAGCTTGGACCTTGACTCAAAGACCACAACTACTGTCCCAGCAAAACAATCAGATATTGCACAATCAGCTACAGACTCTGAACCTGGCAGCATGGCTAATCATGTAGTCATACAAAACAACACCTCTCAGCAAAGCTGTGATGGATGTCATTCTGGAAGCCAGAAGGCCTAGTACTAGCAAATTTTATGCTGACAAATGGAAGAGATTCTGTGCTTGGAATCAAGCACAAGGAACTGATGCAGCAGAACCAAATAGTCCTCAGATATTACAATACTTAACTGAGATGCTTGACAAAGGCCTATCTTTCTCATCAATCAAAATGAATGCCTCTGCCATTTCGGCTCATTACAATACAGAGCCACCAATCTTTTCTCATCCTTTACTAAAGCAGTATCTTAGAGCAGCCAAAAATTTAAGGCCTCCTAGAAGATCACCATTACCTGCATGGGACCTCAATTATGTGTTGGAAAAGCTCACCCTGCCTCCATTTGAACCAGCTGCTACTGCTGATCTAAAGTTCTTATGGAAAACAGCTCTGCTGCTAGCTATTACTTCAGCAAGAAGAGTTTCAGAGCTACAGGCCCTCATGGCTGTAGAGCCTTTTATCATATTTTACCCAGACAGGGTGTCTCTGAGGACAAATCCTACTTTTATGCCTAAGGTGGTGTCCAGTGTGGTCCTTGACCAAACAATTCATCTGCCAACTTTCTATCCAAATCCGCAGAACAAGGGGGAGAGAATTCTGCATTCCTTGGACGTACACAGACCGCTAAGATTCTACTTGTGCAGGACTAAGGCTCTAAAAAAGACTGAACAATTACTAGTGTCATATGCTGCAGGATCAGAAGGAAAGGCTATTTCAAAGCAGACCATTTCAAAGTGGATAAGCCACTGCATCCATTTCTGCTACTTACACCATGGTAAACCTGTGCCCAAGGGCATTGGGTCTCATTCCACCAGAGCTGCAGCTACTTCAGCAGCCTTTTTCAGAGGAGTACCAACCAAAGACATTCTAGAGGCTGTTACTTGGAGTTCTGTTCACACCTTTGCAAAGCATTACCATTTGCCTCTTTACTCTAAGTCCAGGGCAGGCTTTGCCACTGCAGTGCTGCCACTGCTGCAGAGCCTTATAGCCGCACCTAATGCTGCTTAGCTCCAGCCTCCCAACCATAGCTTTGGGATTCTACCCAAATGTAATGACTGCAACAGTGAAACATGAAGAATATAGTACAGTTGTGTACACTTACCATAAATATAGATGTTCGAGTGTATTCACTGTTGCAGTCCAGGTTACCCTCCCTCCATCCCCCTGTCATTCTGAAATTTATCTTTCCTTCTCTATCCTGTACAACCTATGTGGTGTATTTACTTGTAGATGAAGGTTAAGTTTATGTTGATGCATATGTATATACATATATATATATATATATATATATATATATATATATATATATATATATATATATATATAATTTTGCTACATTTTGGGGGGCACCTGCCATCGGGGGCAATAAAAACTAAAGAAAATGGCGTCAGATGTATGTTTTATACCCCTGACGTCATGGAAGAGAAGACAGCAACCGACGCAGGACCCAAGAATTTGGAATTCAGGCCGACTGAGGGAAGCCTGCCAGCAGATTACCCAAATGTAATGACTGCAACAGTGAATACCTTCGAACATCTACATTTATGGTAAGTGTACACAACTGTACTTTTGTTGTGGTCCTTCCCTTCCTTTCCAGTGACAGTCGTGAGCAGGTTTTGCACCCCACCAGGGGCAAGAAGAGTGGTGCTACAGGCAAAAAAAGTTCTGAGGACATGGCACCCGCTCATGATCCTTTACTGCCCAATATCAGATGGGTGGGCATCTGCTTGCCGTGGCAGAAATAATCAAGTCTGTGGTATTAGCGCAGGCCAAGAGCTTCCATGGCAGGAAATCCCAGTGGTTATTTCTTCAACATTGTAGACACTTGTACATCTAAATATATGTTAATTAGATACACAGCTGTTTTTTTTTTTTTTTTAATCTAAAATCACCTAGTAATCCAGTGCCACTTCCATGGGTCTTAAAGTTTGCAATCCAAAGATTAACACTTGCTGCCTTTGAGCCAGTGCATCTGTGCTATTAGACTTCTTTTCTAGAAAGCTCTTGTCTTGGTAGCCATGACTTCAACTAGGAGAGTGCTGGAGCTGCAGGCCCTCATGTGCAGAGAGCCCAGCCTGGTACTGTTCGATAAAGATAGGGTCAGTCATAGTGCCAGCTGCTTTGTGCTCATGATAACTTATGTGCTGTCACTTAAGGTCATTCCATTCAACTGTCCAGTTTCTTTCTCTCTTATTCTAAGTTCCAGGACAGATTCCTCTCTCTACTGGATTCCCGCTGGCAATGTAGGATACTTCATTGTTAGAATGGAGTTCATCAGGCAAATATATTAACTCTTCATTTCCTTTATGCTATGCTGAGTCAGTGAACCATTTTAAAAGCTGGCATTTTTCAAGTGAATGATTGAGCTATATTGTACTCGAATTCAACAGTAGTGTGCTAAGGGTGCAATGTATCTGAACAGCAGCTGCAGCTCTCATAGTCTTGAGAAGTATGTCAACCTAAGAAATTTGTAAGATGGCTGCATGGACCTTGTTCATCTTTTTTAAACATTTCAAGCTGAAATTCCTTTTAAGGGAAGAACCGGAAGGAAAGAATAGGAACAGTCCTTGCCACTGCTGTGTTGCAGAACAAGCTGTAACTTCCTCCTCAAAGAATACATATTGTTTGTTACATGTTGTATTTTCTCATGAATGAAGAAAACTACTGCAGTAATGATTCCTGTGATAAAAATAGTAAGTTAGGTGAGCAACTCGCCCTAACACCAGATTTCAAGTAAGAGATGTCTGCTTTGCTGTGAAGGTGAGCTTCAACACTTTATTTCTTGGCCAAACTTATCTAGATCTCCATAGTCCAGAAGGCCAGAGAGTTGTACTTGGACACTCCAATTGTGGGTGTAACTGTGTAGATCTGATGTTGTTAATCTTCTTTCCATCCATCACTAATGGGTTCGGTTCCGAGCCCTCGGAACTGAGTCGGCCTATTACCAAGCTTGCGCCAGCCAAAAAAACTCTTGAGCTAAGTCTCTACCCAGAATGCCCTTCTCCCTGTTACCTCCAATCTTGTTTGCTGCGTAGCCGTAAAGCAGCATTTCAGCCGAGCTCTCAGCTAAGTGAAATCTTTTTTGATATTTTTGTAAAAAATTTGGATATCTTCATATTTTATCAAACCTTTAGTATTGCTAGTATATTTTCTTTGGTCTAACCTTATTCTTTCCACTCTACCCGTTGTTACCATTGGTAAACTTTAAGTACCATAGTTGGTACGGCCTTTTCCCTTACCCTTGCGATATTTCTTCAATACCATAGCTGGTATTGTTTTTTCTTGCTTAACCTGTTAGCTTTTATCTTAATTCAGGTTTTTCCATTTCTTCTCTTCATACAGTGTATTGTTATATTGGTGAATGTTAAGTTGTCAATCTCTCCTTCATTCTTGCTTGATGGGTTCGGAGCCGATCCTCGGCTCCGACTCTGCACTTGCTAAGCTCGAGAGTCACTTTTACCAGCTCGAGGCAGCCCCATATCCCATGATGCAAGGCGGTAAGTACCCAGATCTCATTTGCCGCTTCGCTGATGAGGTAATCCTTTTACCAGTTCCTGGTAAGTGTTTATTATTATACATTTAGTCACCCCATTCCAAATTTTTTTCTCTTTCAATAGTTTTCCTTTATTGTTAACATACTTGTAAGGGTTTTTTCTGACTAAATTTACCTTTCCCTAGTTTATATTTTTAGTCAGGCCTTCATTCCCTCCCATCCCCCCCTACTGTTAGGCTGTGTGTGTGTGTTTTTAGTTATACCTTTATCTTAATTGTTCTGATTCGGGACTGTGTGTGTGTTTGTGTTTTGGATAGCACTATGTCCAAAGAACAGAGGGTTTCAGGCTTCAAGAAGTGTGACTCGTGCTGTCAGAAGATGTCTCTGACAGACGGTCACACTTCTTGTATATACTGCCTGGGACCTCTCCACCTGCAGGACTCCTGTGCAATTTTTCACTCTTTTAGCCAGAGAGTCCTGCAGGAAAGGAGAAATAAACTTATATTAAGAGGACTTCTTAAACCGGAGGGCTCCCCGGCAAAATCGGCTCCGGGTAAGCCCTCTAAGACTACCAAGGCCCAGGTTTCTGTACCTAAGCCTTCGGCCTTGGCTCTGACTCCTTCGGAGTTGAGATCGGCTCCGGCTGGAGCCGATCTTAGCGTGGAGAAATCTTCGGCACCGATGGCTATCGGTGCCGATACTTTGAAGGTCACTTTGGTGTCGGCTCCGACTGGCTCCGACATCCATGTGGCTCCGGCTTCGGTGTCGTCGCCGACCGGCTCCGACACCATGATTTCCTTGCCTGTATCGGCTCTGGCTGGAGCCGATACATCTATACCTACACTCGGAGCCGATAAGTTATCGGCTCCGTCTGGATACGTGGTTTCTTCGGCTCCGATGGTTCCTTCGAGGAAGAGGTCCAGGTCTCCCTCTTTGGAACCGATACTGTCGGCTCCGGCCTTACCTCTTCTTTCGGAGCGGAGCCATCGGAGCCGATCATCTAGGTCTTCCAGGTTGTCAGACCATGATTTAGAGAGGGTGGTAAGCAGATTGTTAAAATCACAGGCACTAGCCCAAATGCTACATAGTCCGTCTCAACAGACGACTATTAGTCCACACCCTCCAAGTTCCTCCTTCGACTCTACCCCAGAGTTTGGAGCTGGAGTCTACGGGAATAGTTACTGCTATGGCTGAGGGCCAGATACCCCCCCCCCTTCTGTGCCTTCAGCATCTACTCTTATCTCCTCCTCGGGACCTTCCTTGGAGGGATTCGGTGGTCAGGCTTCCCTGGTCTGCTCCGAGGGGGTGAGTGGCATCAGACCCCTGTCCGACCCCGCTCTTCCCCTTGGAGCTTCGGCCTTGGTGAGCTCGGCTCCAACATCGGCCTCGGAGCCTTCCCTTTCAGTGGGCCCGGGAGTCCCAGTTTCTTCGGAATGGGTTCTCTCGGATCTCCCTGGGAGGGGAGCCTTCGAGGTGATGAGGAGTGTGCTGGCCCCTGGGCTCAGTCAGCAGTCTATTCCTTTAGCTCCTCCCTCTACGGTGCCTGTTGATATCTCTTCCCGCTCTCTTGCTCCCGGACCGAGAGATCCACCGCCTCAGCTTTCCCCACTGGGAGGAACCCCCTCTTCCGAGGATTCTCCTGATCCGTCAGGAGATCCTCCGCACAAGAGGACTTGTAAGAGGAAGCACCTGGACTCCCCTGAGTCTACTACTTTGGATACCGACTTAGATGAGTCGGAGGGGTCCCCAAGATCCCCCTCTGAGGATGTCTCCTTTTCGGACATCCTAGAACTCCTGAAACAGAGGGGAAACTGGCTCGCCATAAATCCCTCCGATGATGAGTCAGTATACCTAGAGGCATTTGGTTATCGACCCTCCACCTCCTGGGTGTCTCCGCCTTTTGACCCCCTCATGCAGGTAATCGCTCGAAAGGCTTGGGCTTCTCCTGATTCCGTAGAGCCAGTTCTCAGGAGACCTTCTAAATTTATTACAGCCCCTTTCGAACAGCAATTCCTTACAAAAGGTGTCCCTGTTGATGCCATGGTGGTGGCGGCCGCCACTAAAAAGGAACTTGCAGATCCTTCCGTACCAGTCCATCCTCCTAACAAGGATTCCAGGACCATGGACAGGTATGGTAAGCGGATGTTCTCCTCAGCGACCTTTGCCATGCGTTCGCTGAATTATTTGTCACTTCACCAGACTCCATAGGGACATCCTTAAGGAACTAGGTGAAGTAGTACAGGATCCTGCAGCTCCGGGGGCACAAGACAAGATTGCTTCTCAGCTAGGAATCCTTAACTCCATAACCAACTCCTCCATGCGGCTGATTTCATATGCAGCAGATGGAGCGAGTAGAGCCGCAGGTACAGGAGTGGCTCTGAGACGTCAATCCTGGATGCGGCTCTGTAATTTTGCAGATCCCTTCAAGGCGTCCTTCACAAACTCTCCCTTTGATGGGTCAACTTTGTTTGGTCCTCAAGTGAAGGATACATTGACCAGGTGTGAGCAGGACGGCAAGACTTTTTCTGTTGTAGGGGTCCATTTTTCCACCCCTTCTAGACCTTACCCCAAAGGACAGAAGGGTGGAAAGATGTGGTTCCGCAAATCCCAAGGAGTGACGCCAGATACACGTGGTCAGTTTACCCCTAGAGGCAGAGGGGGTAATAATAACAGACGCCGCCCTAGAGGCAGAGGGGGTCCACAAAACCAGGGAAGCAGAGAGTCTCTCTCTGACAAGCCCTTCCAGCATCCCTGAGGTGTTGCCCGACTGTCCATCCTTGGAGGCAGTCAGGGGAAGATTATCGCTGTACCCACAAGCCTGGCGTTCCCTCTCACAAGACAGATGGGTACAGTCGATCATATCAGAGGGTTACAAAATTCTTTTCGAGGGAAGTCCCTTCACTCACAAAGATTCCCTTCCAGATGTGCCACCCGGTCTAAGGGAAATCGCAAAGTTAGAAGTATCAAAGCTTCTACACAAAAGGGCCATTCAGCCAGTTACAACAGACCATTCAGAGCCCGGAATCTACTCAAGGTTCTTTTTGGTCCCCAAAAAGAAGGGAGATTGGAGACCAATATTGGACCTCAGCAGACTCAACAGGTCTGTGAAAAAGACGAGATTTCGAATGGTCACACTTCAATCAATTTTGCCCTTCCTGGGCAAAGACAACTGGATGTGCTCAATAGACCTTCAGGATGCGTACTATCACATAAAAATTCACAGACGCTCCAGAAGGTTTCTCCGCTTTCGGCTGGGGTCCAGTCATTTTCAATTCAGAGCCCTGCCCTTTGGTCTCACTACAGCCCCCAGAGTGTTCACCAAATGTATGGCAGTGGTCACGGCTCACCTGAGACGTCAAGGATTCCAGTGTTTCCATATCTCGACGACTGGCTTCTTTCAGCCACCACCAGCCATCAACTTCTCCAAGCCAGGGATTACACCCTAAATCTCTACATTAGTTAGGAATTTCGATCAACTACGAAAAATCCTCCTTGTTGCCTTGCCAGTCTATTACTTTCATAGGCGCAAATTTAGACACTGTTTGGATGTCAGCAACCCTCACAGACCAAAGAATCTCAGATATCCAAAGTCACGTGCGGATCATCCTTGCCAGCAAAAAGGTGCAAGCCAGACTGGTCCTGAAAGTGTTGGGCTTCATGGCAGCGGCCATTACTCTTCTTCCCTTGGCCCGCTTCTACATGCATCGTCTTCAATGGATGTTGTTCACCCAGTGGTCTTACCAACAACTTCCTATGCGTCACCAAATCCTGGTGACACAAGCTTGCAAAAACCACCTATCCTGGTGGATTTCTTCTCCCCAGATTCATCAGGGCAGACCCTATGCATCCCTGGCCCCGGTAGCCACAGTCACTACGGACACCTCCCTGATCGGGTGGGGGGGGTCATTATCAGGGCAGGATGGTTCATGGGACGTGGCAACCATTCGAATACCACCTGCACATAAATGTCCTAGAGATGAGAGCAGTGCTTTTAACATTGCAAGCCTTCAACAACTTTCTTCCCTTGGGAACAATTGCAGTTCACACGGACAACATGTCTGTAGTATGGTATATCAACAAGCAGGGCGGAACCAAGTCCTACCCTTTGTGTCGAGAAGCTCTCAGACTTTGGCAATGGGCGATCTCCTCTCATCGGTTTCTGGTAGCAACGCATATCCCTGGGAAAAGCAACATTTTAGCGGACAGATTGAGCAGAGCTATTCTCATGCCTCACGAGTGGTCTCTCAAACAATCTATAGTGGAGGAGATTTTTCTACAATGGGGCCGCCCATGTTGCGATCTTTTTGCTACTCCCCAAAACAGCAAATGCCCAGACTTCTTCTGTCTCTTACCACTGCCAGGCCATCCCCCCAGAGACGCTCTTACCCAGGATTGGCCCCAGGGACTTCTTTATGCCTTTCCTCCCTTTCCATGGATTCCACAAGTACTCCAGAAAGCCACCGTTTTGAGAGCCAAAATGATTCTCATTGCCCCCTATTGGCCTCGACAAATTTGGTTTCCGTTCCTCCATAGTCACCTATTGGTGCAGCCGTGGCATCTGGACCCAGTGCCAGACCTTCTGATCCACCAATCGGGTCACCTGCATCGGTCCATTCCTTCTCTCAACCTCACAGCTTGGTTGCTCCACTTCCTTCCTTAGCCAGGCTTCCTATGATCTCTAACCCGGTTAGGGATATCATAGTGGCTTCCCTTAAATCCTCTACTAGAAGGATTTATACCAGCAAGTGGAAACACTTCTCTTTTTGGGCAAAATCAAAGAATATAGATCCCTTTACTGCCCCTGTTCATGCAGTTTTGGATTTTTTAGCGGAAATCTTTCACTCGGGCTCTTCATCTTCCACGGTCAAAGTTCAGTTGGCTGCTATCTCGAACTTTCATGTCGGGTTTGCAGATCACAATATTATGTCCCACAGGCTTTGTAGAGCTTTTCTAAAAGGGATTTTTCTCCTTAAACCTCCTGTCAGGAGTCCTCCTCCTCAATGGGACCTAAATCTAGTGCTGACATCCTTAATTCTTCCTCCCTTCGAGCCAGCTGTTTCATGTTCACTGAAGTTTCTTTCATGGAAAACACTCTTCCTTGTCGCTATTACCTCGGCCAGGAGAGTTTCAGAACTTCATGCTCTCTCTGTTCATCCCCCTTATTTGGTCTTCCACAAGGACAGGGTATCCTTGAGAACTAATCCATCCTTTTTGCCCAAGGTGGCTTCGAAAACTAATTTGAACCAATCTATTGATCTCCCTGTATTTTTTCCTAATTACTCCAACAGATCGGAACAAAAATTACATTATTTTGATGTTCACCGCCAGCTCAGATATTATTTGGACAGAAAAAAACAATTCAGGAAATCCGATCAGCTCTTTCTTATGCTGTAAATAAGAAAGGCCTTCCTGTTTCCAAAGTGACCTTATCTAGATGGCTTTCTTCCACCATCTCCGAAATCAGCTCAGGGGCAAACAGCTGTGCTCAAAACCAAAAGCGCATTCCACCAGAAGTTGTAGCCACTTCCACAGCCTTTCAGGCTAGACTCCCTTTAGACACTATTTGTGCAGCAGCCACTTGGGCCACTCCTCATACCTTTGTTTCTCATTACAAATTGGATTTGGCCTCCAGGGATAGAGCCAGTTTTGGTTCTACGGTTCTCAAGAGTCTGTTCCATTGAGCCACCCAGGATAGTGGTGCTAGGGACGCGGTCCCATCAAGCAAGAATGAAGGCGAGATTGACAACTTAACATTGAGAAGTTATGTACCTACCATAACGTTCCATGTTAGTTGTCTTCTCTCGCCTTCTTTCTTGCGACCCTCCCTCTTACCCCCTTGCCTGGACAGACCTTGATCTCCCTTGTTTGGAAGATTGCTTCTTTAGGCACCAGTTAGTTACCTGGTTCCCATTACAGCCCTTCCTTTTAGGCTAATTGCTTTCTTTCCTCATTGGAAAGTTTGTTGTGCTAGGTGTTTTTCCCTATAGGTACAAACGAGATCTGGGTACTTACCGCCTTGCATCATGGGATATGGGGCTGCCTCGAGCTGGTAAAAGTGACTCTCGAGCTTAGCAAGTGCCGAGTCGGAGCCGAGGATCGACTCCGAACCCATCAAGCAAGAAAGAAGGCAAGAGAAGACAACTAACATGGAACGTTATGGTAGGTACATAACTTCTCATTTTCTTGTGATTTTTTGAA
This sequence comes from Protopterus annectens, assembly GCF_019279795.1. Classification (NCBI taxonomy): domain Eukaryota; kingdom Metazoa; phylum Chordata; order Ceratodontiformes; family Protopteridae; genus Protopterus; species Protopterus annectens. The sequence continues at coordinate 536,999,576 of NC_056726.1, forward strand.
TGGAGTTAACTTGGATTATGCAGTTTGTTGTGGTGTCCTTTTTTACCAAGATGTCTGATAAGTGTACTTCAGGCTTTAAGCATTGTACTTCTTGTAAGGGCAAGTTACCCAACAGTGATTCGCACGATGACTGTGTATGCTGATTGGGAGTGGCCCACCTTTCGGTGCAGCCTCCATGTGATATTTCAACAACTCCAATACTGAAAAGAACAGGAACTTCCCAAAGAAACTCGTGCACGAAAGGATGTAAATTCTTTTCTTTTATTCCACAATCCTATAGCAGTTAAGCGCTTTCAACTGGAACCCAGTCTTCTTCAGAACAGTCAGCAAGCACCATAACTTCCTTTTTATACATAAACCAATACAATCATTTTAAAAATTGCGCCAAAACATTTAAAGGTATAGTACACATTCAGCAGCAATGACCATAAAAAATCAATAATTTTAAATATACAAATGTTTTATAAATATTTTATATAGTTTAACAGTTTGACAGTATAATTATTGTATACACTAGATATGGGTTTATTCAAATATCTAGGAAGATTATAAATATTGATTTTTTATGGTCATTGCTGCTGAATGTGTACTATACCTTTAAATGTTTTGGCGCAATTTTTAAAATGATTGTATTGGTTTATGTATAAAAAGGAAGTTATGGTGCTTGCTGACTGTTCTGAAGAAGACTGGGTTCCAGTTGAAAGCGCTTAACTGCTATAGGATTGTGGAATAAAAGAAAAGAATTTACATCCTTTCGCACAGTTTCTTTGGGAAGTTCCTGTTCTTTTCAGTATTGGAGTTGTTGAACTTTCTTTTTGTTGGTTGACATGGCTGAACAGGAGACTACCTTAGAGGCTTCATTGTCTCGAGAGGAGTTTAATGGACTTCGGGCTGAAGTATCAGCCGTGCAGGGCGAAATACGTAAACTGTTTGAACTCTTAAACAGTATTGCTTCTAACAAGGTACTTCCAAACAGTATTGGTTTTAATAAGGCACTTCAGGCTTCTAATGATGGATTGCAAACTAAGCCTGATTTGCATTCACCCCAAAGTGACGGTTGTCCATCAAAAGAAAGCACGCTGGCGTTCAGAAGGGAAGGGGAAGTCCCTGAAGAAAACCGGAAGGTGTCTGGCGTTGATGCATTGGGGCATGAGGCAACGAGTTTCAGGAGGAGGTTACCCACACCTGAACGTGGTTTCCCCGTAGCTTTACTATCTTCGGAGGATGCAGTTCATAACAACAAAGCCACAATTGATTTACCGGATACTAGTGACGGTTTTGCTATATCACCTAAAGAACAGCGACGGTTTGTTTTTCACGATGATGCACTCACACCAGCCCAGGACTTTACTTTTGATTTTAGTATATCGAGGGCAAGACGTGAGGCCGAACGGAATGGGGCTAGACCAAAGACGGTATACACGAATAAACCTAACGGGAGCATTCAGCAGAAACATCATGTTGACAAAAAAGGTACTGTTGCCTATATTATATCTAGCCCTAAACCTAAACAAACAAAAAGGATTTTTGACCAACCTGAACATAATAAAATAATGAATAGTGAATTGTTTACCACAAAGACAAATGAAAGAGAGCTATTTGAAAATGTGCTAAATGGACATGGTGATATGTATGACTTTGGTAAAAAGAATTACAATAAGAAATTTAATGAGAAAAATCACATATATAGCTCTCTGAAAGAAATGATTTATGACTTTGGTAAGAAACTTACTGCATACAATAATGCAAAATAGATGTTAATTATTTAAAAATTGTATAAATCTGAAGATGGTTCCTAAAGGTTTACGATTTTTAAATTACCATTAAACATATTTTATAATGTGTAAGTGATGAATGAATTTAATAGTATGTTTGATGGTTTTGGAATTGCTTTCATGGAACTGTTATTAAAATATCAACAAGAGAAACGTGACCTTTTAGGAGATGAGTTAGAAATCATGTATGAGACTATATGTAATGATGTAGATTATGAGACTTGGAATGATCTTTTTAAAACAATTTTTCAAGCGGAGTAGGGCCAATATTATATTTGAGAGGAAAAGCAAGAAACTTACTAGGGACCACGAAGCATACAGTAACAACAGAGCTTATATATGGCCTAAAGTTAAAGAGTCAGAAGTAGGTTTTATGTCCACCCCCCGTTGGACTACACATAGGGATTTTCAGAGTGCCAAGCCTCTTTTTGCAAGACATCCCAACAAACAGTGGACCCAATACAAAAAATAGATCAACATTCCCACACAGGAGCAAGTGTAGTTACAGTAGACAAGACTTATGAAACTGAATCTGTGACCTTTACGCCTCTTTCTGATCAGAATATTGTTTCAGAGGGAAATACTATTAGTAGTAGGAAGTCATCTTTGAATTATCCTATGGTCACATGTTTTGAAGGTTTCAAAGTCTATAACTACACAGATGTGGAGGTAAATGACGACTTCATTCGGGTCATGCACAAAGGAATGAAATTTATTCCCACTGTTAGCAATAATTTAGTTGATAATATCAAGCAGGTGAAACTTTTTTGTCGCAAACTCAATTTGGCTGTGATTTTTGATGGCTCAACGGACCAGGCAGTTGGTACGGAAAATATACAGTTGCGCAAAAAGAGTTCCTATGTTCCTGTATCTCATCCCAGTATATCAAATTTTGAGAAATTGGTTAGTCAAGACATTTATAGACTACACAGGGACATTAGACATAGGAATTTGTTGCATAACGGTCCACCACAAAATCTTACTCAATCAGAAAAGGAATGTCTTAACCAAGTGATGCAGAATAAAGAGGTACGCATCATGAAACCCGACAAGGGTGGTGGGTTAGTACTTTTTTATGTTGAAGCATACAAGTCTTTTATTTATGACATCTTAAATCAGGCAGACACTTACGAACATGTCTCCTTAAATCAGATTAACATCGGACACCATCGTATAGATCTGGCTATAGAGGAATATTTAATAGACAACAGGATTACAAATGACACTTATATGTTTTTGAAGAATGACCACCCCATTTTGGCAACCATTGTTGGCATACCCAAACTTCACAAATCCTTGGAGCAACCACCCTTCAGACCCATCATCTCCGGCTCCCATTCCAAGACTTATAACATAGGGAAATGGATTGATCATCAACTAAAACACATTTATGGAAATATCCCACACATCATGAAAGATTCGTGGAGTTTTTTGGGCAAATTACAACATGAATATTGGAGACCAGACCTCATCTTAGTCACCATTGATGTGGTCGATCTTTTCTCCAGTATACCCAGAGAACTAGGAATCGAACATTTCTCAAATAGCCTCAGGAAACATGCAGGGGTTAGTTGGGACATGGTTGTGTTGTTGTGTGACATGATGGGACTGGTGTTAGATCACAATTATATTGTGTTTCAAGGGGAATATTTCAAGCAAACAAAAGGTGTTGCTATGGGTGCGTGTGCCCCATCTTTGCCAACATGGTGATGCTGGAATGGGAAGAGGAAGTGTTATTTAAGAGTCCTTTTTATACTCACATCTCATTCTATGCCAGATTTTTGGATGACATTTTTATTTTGTGGAAGGCCTCTATAGAGGAATTACTAGAATTTATGTCTTTCATCAATCTATCCTCTACATTTTTAAAATTTACTCATCAAACTAGTACTGTGGACATTGCTTATTTGGACGTCTTGGTTGGTCTTGACCAACATACATTCACTTCTAGAATTTTCCGCAAACCAACTTTTTCCAATGATTACCTACATTTTACAAGTAACCATCCTCCACACATTTTTAAAAACATCGTAAAGGGGCAGTGTATCCGTGCAGCGAGGATGTCTTCGACAGAAGCTGTGATGAGAACGGAACTTGATACCATTAGGACATTATTTAGTAATCGTGGATATCCGGACCACATGCTCCTGGATACAATTGAATATGTGGGTAACGAATGGGGTAAGAAGTACCCCCCTTTATTAGGTAAATATATAGTTAATGAAAAACATGAAGGGCTGCCATCCAGTTATTCTAGTCGAGCATGTATTTTGACTTACACTCCACATCGTGTTTTATTAAGGACATATTACGACAACATTGGAATATACTTGTTAGTTAATTTGAACGTAATGTGGGAAATTCTCCTGAATTTGTATATAAGACAGGCATTAATTTAAAAAGATTATTAGAGAAAGCCAATTATGATAATGCCACAAAGGATATGTACAAAGGTACAACAAAATGCGGCAGATGTAAACAGTGTAAGTTTATTAATGAATCCAGATACATTAGACTTAAAAACTTCAACTCTACATGTATTAGAACTAGAACTGGAAATTGTAACACAAGTAGGGTGATATATATTGCTACATGTTGTACTTGTCCTATGTATTACATAGGCAAGACTGAAAGAGTTTTCAAAAGCGTATATATGAACACCTTTACCGCATTCAGAGGAAGGACATGAAGAATGCATTGTCTAAACATATCCATGAATATGGTAAAGAGCACACTTTTCAGTTTGCTATCATAGATACCATTAGTTATTCAACATTTGGGGGAAACTGGAAGATGAAACTGGCTGCCTTGGAAAGCAGATGGCAGATTTTATTAGACGCTACTAGACCCCCAGGACTAAACGAGTCCATCAGTATTAAACCTTTCTTGGTCCTCTCTTAGTATAAGTCATTGAGTTATTATAGTATTGGCAATATACTTATTGATTTATTAAAAGTCTCAAGTCTTCCAATATTGATAGTAGTATGAATATGAAATAGAGTTTTTAGTTTTTTATATACTATATATAGTTTACATACATGTTTAAAAATAATTTTAAATATACAAATGTTTTATAAATATTTTATATAGTTTAACAGTTTGACAGTATAATTATTGTATACACTAGATATGGGTTTATTCAAATATCTAGGAAGATTATAAATATTGATTTTTTATGGTCATTGCTGCTGAATGTGTACTATACCTTTAAATGTTTTGGCGCAATTTTTAAAATGATTGTATTGGTTTATGTATAAAAAGGAAGTTATGGTGCTTGCTGACTGTTCTGAAGAAGACTGGGTTCCAGTTGAAAGCGCTTAACTGCTATAGGATTGTGGAATAAAAGAAAAGAATTTACATCCTTTCGTGCACGAGTTTCTTTGGGAAGTTCCTGTTCTTTTCAGTATCCATGTGATATTTGTCAAAGCTTCAGCCAATGCACTCTTAATGAGCGCAAAAATAAACTCATTCTGAAGGGGTTACTCAAGTCTCCCTTTTCAGAGGCCATTTCTGCGATGGAGGTCTCAACCCCTCCTTCTGAGGACAAAGAGATCCCATTCTGTTCCTCCTTCACCATTGTGCGAGCAGAACAAACCTGGGAAATCTAAAGTCTCTAAGTTATTGTCTGAGCATAAATCTGCCTCTTCGGTGGCTCCTTCTTTGGCTCTGACTGTCTCAAAACCTATGGTACCGACGCCTGTTTCGGCACACGTCCTGCCTCCGGTACCGATCATAGATCTTACTATGCCTCTTTCGACTTCGGCACCTGTCGATACTTCGGCTCAGGGTACACTTTTGACTACATCAGTTTCCACTTTGGAACCAACCGTTTCGGCTCCAAGTGCCACTTTGGCACTGAGCATTGTACCAGCCTCACTGGATATGACCCCTTTGCTTCCAGTCTTGAAACTAGAGACTAAGGTGCCAGCAGACCTTGCACCACGGACCCAATACTCCCCCTCCATTGACCCGTTTCTGGGCCAAGCGTATAGCCCATTTCTCTAACGTCCTGACTCTCCTTCTGGAGTGTCCACTAGATCCACCAGGAGCATTTCGGAACACTACGTGGTGCGTCTTGTGGACCAGCTATTGTTAGCCAGGGGGATTCCCTCACTTTCTAAAACCCATCCACCTGCAGGACTTTGGTTGCCTTATCCACGGACTCCATCTTACACTCCTCCTTTGACCATTTCTGTTCCGAAGCCTTCTGCTCCGACATCCTCCTGGGAACCAATCACCTCTGCGCCTATGGTGCATCTCACTCTGGCTCCGAGTTTGTTCCTTTGGTCTTTGGTTCCCGGCAAACCGGTCCTTCCTCAGTCTGGGGTTTGGGGGACTGGCATGTCGGCCCAGGGTACGGTGCCAGCTTTATCCTCTGTTCCCTCCTCAGCACCGATAGCTGCGTCCGCACTGATCCTGCTTGAGGCTCCATCCATGGGGCCGGGTCCATCTGAGCGGGTGTGACCCCGGTCCCGAGGTGGCCTTTCTCTGTTCCGGGCTCCCATCCCTCTTTGGGCGGGCCTGCCTTTCGCATGATGGAGATTTTTGGCAGCACTCTTTTGATGTTAGAACCTCAGTTTTCACCCCCTAAGTTACAACGGTCACAGATCACCCCCGGGACACCGGGCAGAAAAGCCGCAGGACACCCCTGTTCAGGGTACCCACTTTTCCAAGTCCTCCTCAGAGACCCCCACTGAGGAGCCCCCTCGAAAGAAGTCATGCAAGAAGGAAGCACGTGGACTCACGTGAGGAGTCTTTAACAGAAGACACATATTACGACGATGGTGAAGGGTCCCCACGGTCACCTCCTGATGATGTCTCAAAGCAGAGAGGTGCCTGGAAGCCCTCTAGCCCTTCATCTGAAGAGTCCGTGTTCCTGCAGGTTTTTCATGCTTGGCCTTCAACCTCTTGGGTGACCCTCCCTGCCGACGAGCTCATCCAGCTGGTCGTGCAGCACGTGTGGAAGAACTCTGATTCCATTGAGGTGATCCCCCGTAGACCAGACAAAATTCTTTCCCCTCCCGTGGAGAATCCGCACTGGTCCAAAAGGTTACCAGTTGATGCTATGGTGGTGGCAGTGGCTGCAAAAAAGGACTTGGCTGAGGAAAGTCCCATTGTCCACCCGCCCAACAAGGAGTTCCGGGTGGTGGACAGATTTGCAAAAGCATATTTTTGCATCCGGGACCTTTGCTATATGCTCCTTCAATTATTTGGCACATCTTACGAGGCTCCAGAGGGACTTTATCTCCAAACTCTCTGGGACACTCGCAGGACAGTTGTCTGACGAGGTCAGGGACAAAGTGGCCTCGCAGCTAGCAACCCTGGAATCAATATCCAACTCCTCCATGAGGTTGCTCTCACACATGACCGAAGGGGCACTAGAGCAGCGGGTTTCGGCATTATGAGGCATCATGCCTGGATGCGCATCTGTGACCTCGCGGATCCCTTCGTCTTCCTTTCTGAATGCTCCCATCGAAGCTTCATCCCTTTTTGGCTCCAAAGCGAAGGACACGCTAGCCAGGTGCGAGCAAGACGGAAAAACTCTGTCTGCCATAGGCCTACGGTTTTCCAACCCTATCTCAGGGTCATTTCCATGCCACCCGTGGTGATACTCCTAGAGGCAGAGGGGGTGACAATTCTGGAAGACACCCCTATAGAGGCAGATTGGGTCCTCGCAACCAAGGCTCCAGGGACTCCTTCACTGGACAGCCTTATCAGCACTCCTGAGGATCGGCCCGATTGCTTACCTCTGGAAGGAGTCAGGGGTTGTTTCTCTCTGCACCAAGCTGTCTGGCAATCTGTCACCACCGATAGTTCGGTGCAGAATATTATCACCAGAGGTTACACCATTCCCCTTTCTTGTCAGCCAAAATTTCCAAGAAAACTTCCCGACGTTCCACCCAGTCAAAGGGAAGAAGCAGCTTCTGAGATTATAAAGCTGTCTCAAAAAAGAGTCATCCAACTAGTCCCACCAGACCAGCGCGGATCTGGATTTTACTCAAGATTCTTTTTGGTGCCAAAAAAGACAGGGGATTAGAGACCCATTTTGGATCTCAGCAGATTAAACAAGTCTGTCACCCACACCAAATTCCGGATGGTCAGGGTTCAGTCCATCCTTCCCTTTTTAAGAGAAGGTGATTGGATGTGCTCTATAGATCTCTGGGATGTGTATTACCACATCAAGATGGACAATTGCTCCAGAAGTCTGCTTCACTTCTGGCTAGGAGCCAATCATTACCAATTCTTTGCCCTGCTGTTCAGTCTCTCTACAGCCCCCCAGTGTGTTCACGAAATGCATGGCAGTATTAACAGTTCACTTGAGATTAAAAGGATTCCGGGTGTTTCCATATCTAGACGACTGGCTCCTTACTGCCCCCTCCAAGCATCTTCTGATAACTACGCTACAACATAATCTCTCCCTGGCAAAATTGTTGGGAATAACGATACATTGGGAGAAATCAAATCTTATCCCTACACAACAAATAGAGTTCATTGGAGCAGTGTTCAATACTCAGTCCTGTCTGGTATCACTCCCTCTTCACAGACTCCATCGACTGAGGCTTCAAATCTGAGATTCTTTCTTAAACATCAGCCTCTGCAAGGGAAGTTCTTCAAGCCCTAGGTTCTATGGCTGCATTAATTCCAGTAGTGCCTCTGGCAAAGCTACATATGCAAATTCTGCAGTGGCTCCTTCTGTGTCAATGGTTCCCAAACTGTCATCCCCTGGATTACAAGATTCAAAACCAATTCCTGCAAGCAGGACCTGCTTTGGTGGATGAGGTCAGACGTAGGTCTTTGGAGCTGCCCATTTCAACCCTTCCAGCACACAGTCATTGTGACCATGGATGCTTCCCTGATCAGGTGGGGGGGGGGGGCATTTCCAGGGAAAGACTGTCCAAGGCACATGGTCCACCTCATAGGCCCACCTGCATATAAGTGTTCTGGAACTGAGAGCCATGCTGTTAGCATTGCAGGCATTCCATTCGGCTGTCCCCTCTGGGGCAATTGCATTTCAATCAGACTATATGTCAGTGGTCTGGTACATAAACAAGCAAGGAGTAACCAAGTCCCACCCCCTGTGTTGAGAAACCATGAGAATTTAGCAGTGGGCGGTAGCTTTCAACCGCTTTCTGATAGCAACGCATATCCCGGGGAGTTCCAACGTGATTGCGGACAAACTGAGAAGATGCATCCTCATGCCCCACGAGTGGTCCCTCAACCCCGAGGTGGCGTCTGTAATCTTCAGCCACTGGGGCCAGCCTTGCTGCGATCTTGTCGCTTCCCCTTCAAACACCAAGTGCAGCAGCTACTTTGCCCTACTTCCTATGGAGGGGAGTCATCGAGGGACGCTCTGAGCCACGATTGGCCCATGGGACTTCTCTACGCCTATCCCTCCCATTCCTCTGATCCCACAATTTCTAAAGAAAGCTCTTTGGCTGAGAAGCAAAGTGATCCTCATAGCCCCATTCTGGCCTCGGCAAGTTTGGTTCCCCTTTCTTTGGCCTCACCTAGTATACCCGCCGTGGATTCTGGACCCTCTTCCAGATCTGATCACTCACCCCCAGGGATTGAGTCGCCTGAACCTGTACACACTCAGGCTGACAGCTTGGTTTCGCCACTTCCACTAGTCGCCAGGCAAGCTAATCTCTTCTCACCTGTTTGAAACATCATTCTGGCCTCTTGCAAACCATCCACCAGAAAGACTATATCAGGATAAATGGAAGAGGTTTTCCATTTGGTCCAAGGATAACATGCTGGAAAGTTAGACCCATATTCGGCTTCAGTTACTGCAGTGCTTCAATACTTGGCTAAGTTTTTTGATAACGGAGCCTCTGCCTCTACAGTATGAGTGCATCTAGCGGTATTTCCAATTTCCGCACTAGTATATATGGTACCCCTCTTATCTCTTTACGCCTCTGCAAGGCTTTCCTCAAAAGGACCTCTCATCTCAATCCTCCTCTCAGACAGCCTGTAGAACCATGGAACCTCACTTTAGTCCTACAGTCTTTGACTCAAAAGCCCTTTGAGGCTGCCACTAAGTGTGACCTAAAGTTTTTGTCTTGGAAATCTTTGTTTTTGGTAGCCATTACCTCTGCAAGAAGAGATTTGGAGCTGCAGGCATTTTGCATTGAGGCCCTACCTGGTCTTTCATAAAGACAGAGTGTCACTTCGGACGAACCCATCCTTTCTTCCCAAAGTTGTTTCTGAATTCTCTATTAACCAGTCCATTGCTCTACCAGTGTGTTTTCCGAATTTTGCCAGTAGAGGAGAGTATTGCCTTCACACCTTAGATGTACATAGGCAATTGAGATTTTACCTAGACAGGACCAAACCTATCCGTAAATCTGAACAGGTTTTCATCTCCTTTTCGGGACCCAAAGTGGGAGAAGCCGTTTCCAAGATTACATTATCAAGATGGCTAAGGGACTGCATACATGTCACCTATTCCCTCCATAATGAATACATGCCAAAAGTTAAAGCCCACTCCACTAGATCTATGGCAACTTCTATAACATTCGCTTCCAAGGCATCCATGGATGACATCTGTTCAGCAGATACTTGGGCTAAGCCTCATACCTTTATCAATCATTACAAATTGGACCTGGTCTCCAGGAGGAGAGCTGCCTTCGGCTCAGTGGTACTCCGGAATGTTATTCCAGAAGGGCCACCCATGGAAGCGTGGGATTCTGTCCCATCAGTGATGAATGGAAAGAAGATGAACAGCAGCAGATAAAGAAGTCATGTCTTACTGTAATGTTCCATCTGTGTTTTTCATCTTTTCATTCATCATTTCCCATCCTCCTTCCCCCTCCAAAGGCTCCTGGAGGATGGTTTGGGTCTAAGTGGTGCCCTAGGGTAGTCGCGTAGAAGTGGCCTCGGCTTTACTTCCTTTCTTAGAAAACTTGGTCTGAGGTAACAAGGAGAAGGGTATTCTGGGTAGAGACTTAGTGAGAGAGTTGTTTTGGCTGAAGAGAGCTTGGTAATAGGCTGACTTGGTTCCGAGGTTTCGGAACCGAACACATCAGTGATGAATGAAAGAAGATGAACAACACAGTTGGAACATTATGGTAAAACATAACTTCTTTTTTTTCAAAGATTCATATCAGTACTGCCTCATTTAATATTGAGAACTAAGCAGGTACAGAGCAAAAGCCCCTTTAGACTCTGCAGACTAAGGACAGCAAGGGTCTGTCTGCACCTGTGATGAGGGCACATGTCTGAATGCTTTACTATCAAAAAGAGCTGAGTATTAGAGCATGAGTCACTTACTTACGTGCCATATGTCAGCCAAAAAGGAGCTATAGTTGTGAGGGATATATATGAAAGCTTTGGAAGTCCTACTTGAAAGCCAGACATCTATGAACAATTCCATGAAAAGACAACACCACTGTAGCAGTGATCTCCTACTCAAACTTCTACTGAGATGATGAGTTGTTTGCACAGGTGCATTTTTCTACCTTTCCTGACCAGTTCCTTCAACAGCTTGGCTCTAATCAAACTCTTGTCATCCAAGATGATCAGTATTCTCTGTGCTGCAATAACTTTTGGGCTAAATGGGCCATGTCCTGGCAGGACACACAAGCTGGCCAGCTTCCAAAAGCTCTGGCTCCCTCCACACATTCACTGTGACCAGCCCTGTGGAGGGAATTCAGTAGTCAGAGTGGTGATTTTTTTAGTATTGTCTTGCCACCTCTTTAAGAAGCAGCAGCCAGCATTCTGCTTCGATTCTGGAAAATAAGTCCCAAGTGGGGAACCCTGTATGGCAGAATATTGCCCTTTTAATAAAAGAATGTTATTTTTAACAGGGCTTTTTATCAATATTCCCCTTTAAGAAACCGTATTCTAATATTGGGAGTTTCCTGGAAGTAGTATTCTAATATTGGGAGTTTCCTGGAAGTGGACACATGGCAGGCTACCCGCAGTCAGCCAGAATTCCAAAGTCTAGGTCCGGCGTCTGTTGCTGTTGCCTCCTCCCTGATGTCAGTGCGCCAGGGGTATAAAAGATGCAGCCAATGCCATTTTCTTCAGTCTTTCTTGCCGCGCGGTGCCCGAAGCAAAAGCAGTTCGCAAGTGCCGGTCGGCCGACGCCTGAGATTTTCACAGACGAATTTCAGATCTGAAGTCTTCATTAAAGCAAAGTACCTCGTTGGGGAAACTTTTTTCTTGCTCCAGACCGATGTCAGAAAAAGTTAACAATTGTATTTCTTGTGGGAAGCAAATACCTCATAAGGATTTGCATTCTTACTGTATTCCTTGCCTAGGCCCTGATCATAACATTGCTAGCTGTCGGTTTTGTGCTAGATTCAACCAAAGCACTATTAGGTGTCAGTTTGATTTTGCTTTTCATTACTTTGGCCGAAAATTCAATTATATAATGCCGTCGGAACAGCCGACGACCGGCGTTTCTAAAAAAACGCAAGGAAAAAGAGAAGGACAGGCATCCGAGATCCAAAATCGACGACGAGGCTTCCGCTAAGCCTGTCGCTGGTTCGCCGGTTTTCAGTGAGGCGCTTTCACAGCCCCTGACGCCCACTACCTCAGAACCACAGGCCGCTGATGACTCCCACGTGTAGCCAGCTAGGCCTTTGGATACTCACAGTATTGGACACACTGAAATCATTCCCTCAGATGGGTCCGGAGCCACTGAGCAGGCATCGGCTTCTGAGGGTGTTTTCAGACCTATACAGCTATATGTAAAGCCTACTTCAGCTTCCAAAGAAAAGACTAAAGCAGCTTTAAAGACAAAGAGACAAGTACAGCATTCTCCAGGACAAACTTCCATGTCTAAGAAACAGATGCTCAAAATGGCGGAAGACCTTATTACCTTGATCAGGGGTTCCCATCCCCCTCCTAAGAGGCCTAGGCAAGAGACAGACTATGACTCTTCAGATCAGGTTTCCATTTCCTCTGACTCCTCTTCTCTACAGGAATACTCTCTTCCTTCCTATGAAGATTCTGATGCTGAAGAATCCATTCCTTCAGCCTCTCCTCCTGAGGATTATTCTTTTGGGAAACCCTGCATACCATGAGGGAGCACTTCCACTGGGAGAGCCAAGATTACTCAGAATCAAAGAAAAGGTTTAGAGATTTTCTTTTACTTCCTCAGCACAGACCTCTTGCTATTCCCCCTGTGCGAGACATTGTAGAAGATGTATTTTCAGAGTCCGGCCTATCTCCAGACTCCTTACTTCCAGCTCCTGTTAAACCAGACAGATACTACAGGGTTCCAGATTCACATAAATTTCTTTATAAAAACCCTGCTGCTGACCCAGAAACTATTTCTCAGGGTCCCAAAGGGGTTAAGGCCGCTACTGCAAAAAACCCTATCCCTTCTGACAGGGATTCAAGGGCACTAGACAGATGGGGGGAAAAGGTTTACACTTCTGCTACTTTGGCTGTGAGGGCTTTAAATTGTCAGTTTCATATGATTAAATATCAGCAATACTTAATGTCACTGTTAAAACAGAAAATGTTGGCCAATTCTGATTGTGCAGAAAATAAGGAAATGCAGGATTTATTGCAAGCAACTGAACGTGGGAAAGCATACTTTGCAATGTGGATGTTCTTAGTCTCCCATTGCTGCAGTCCTTACATATGGGTAGTCCGCTGTCCACAATCGGCCCGAATACCAAAGGGCTAGAACCGGCGTCGGTCATCGGCGCCCGAGACTGACGTCAGTACATGCCAGTACAAATGCGCACGACCGACGCCATATACTCAGTCTTTCTTGCCGCGTGGTCCTAAGCAGAAGCAGCCTTTTGCAAGTGCCGTTCGGCGTTCTGGAATTGTCGGTTTTTGAGTTTCAGACCGGAGACCAAGTTGGGCTAAGTACCCCGTTGGGGACACTTTTGTCTTTTTCTTGCCTCAGTATTGACGGATGTCAGAAAAAGTTAATAACTGTATTTCTTGTGGGAAACAAGATTCCTCATAGGGATTACCATTCACTCTGTATTCCTTGTTTAGGGCCTGAGCACGACGTGGTTGGGTGTCGCTTTTGTGCTACTTTTAACAAGCGTACTATTAAACGTCGGTTGGACTGTGCTAGGCTTGTGTTTGGTAAACGTAATTACAACATGCCGTCGGATTCTCCGATGCCTGGTTCTTCTAAGAAACGCAAAGAGAAGGCTTTGCGGTCCAAACAGGATGAGTCATCCACTCCGGACGCCGGTTCTGTAGAACCACCGAATACTTCAGCGGCTCCTTCTGAAAGTTTACCTGTGTCTCAAGGGGAGCCTTTGTTACTACAGGAAGTGGCTTCTCCTGTGTTAGGCCAGGCTGAGGGTGCTTCTCAGATGTCGGTGGTTCCCTCCACTCATAGGGTAGTTAGGCCTCCTCCTTCTCAAAGCAAAAGCCATTCTAAGTCTAAGTCTGCCCCTGCTGGTGCTAGTCCCCAGGGTCCAGCTCCTAGGAAGCACATGTTAAAGATGGCTGAAGATTTGATAACTTTAATTAGGGGTTCTATGCCCCCCCCTGAGAAGAGGCCCAGGGTACAGACAGAGTTGGAGGGTTTGGTTCAGTCTTCCAATGAGTCAGATTCTTCTGTGGAAGAACTTCAGGATTTCCTCCCTATTCTGATTCGGAGGCTGAGGACACTACTCCCTCAAGGCCCCTCCAGAAGATTTTTCTTTCTCTGAGACTTTGCATTCCATGAGGGAACATTTCAAATGGGAAGGCCAGGATTATTCTGATTCTCGTAAAAGGCTAAGAGAATTCTTGTTTTGCCTCAGCATAGGCCCTTGGCTATTCCTCCTGTACTGGATGTTGTTCAGGATGTATTTTCTGAGGCTGCCCTTAACCCAGATTCTCTGCCTCCTGCCCCGGTTAAACCAGATAGATACTACAGGGTTCGGAAGCTCACAAGTACTTATATAAGAGTCCTAGGGCTGATCCAGAAACTATTACTCAAGGCCCCAAAGGTGTTAGGGCTTCTGTGGTTAAGAATCCAGTTCCTCTGGACAAGGATGCTAGGGCCCTGGATAGGTGGGGTAAAACTGTATACCTCTTCTACTTTGGCTATGAGAGCTTTAAATTGTCAGTTTCATATGCTCAGGTATCAAAATTATTTGCTGGGCCAATTGAAATGTAAAGTAGATGCTTTAGCTGAAGGTATTGAATGTAAGGAGCTTCAGGATTTAGTGCATGCTTCAGACCAAGTTGGTAAGCATTCTTTGCAGTGTGGTTTTGATGCTTTACAGGCTTCTTCCAGAGTGGCTGCTACTAGTTCAGTTGTTCGCAGGCATGCCTGGCTTAAAGATCAGACCTTGTCAGAGCATGTTAAGGCTCGAATTATGGATGCTCCTCTGCAATCTGATGTTCTTTTTGGCCCTCCAGTAGTCAGTTTTGAAAAAAATGGAGGAAAAAGCTAAGTCTATGCAGACGGTTAAGGACTTTTTACAGGTTCAGCCCCCTAAGTTCAGTAGAAATTGGCCTGCTATAAGGGATGGTCTTTCCCCTCTTCGGATTATCAATCTAGGGGCAGGGCGAGGTAGAGGTAGGGCTTCCTCTCAGGGCCCTGTTACTTCTAGGACTTTGAGTTCTTCTACCCTTTCTGCTGGGGAGGGCAGGGGTCAGTCCTTTCGGAAACAGACCCAATGACCTGTGTCTTCAGCTGCCGGACTCTGCCTTGCTGGCAGCTCCTCTAGGAGGAAAACTGGGACTTTTCAAAAGGAATTGACATTTGGTTACCCAAGACAAATGGGTATTGGACATAATAAATCGAGGCTACAAATTTTATTTTCACACATTCCCTCCTTTCAAAGGTATGCCGGATGTGCCTCATCAGCAAAGACTGGAAGCACAGGCACAAATTTCTTCTCTGCTTCAGTTGGGAGCAATACAGGAAGTACCTTCTGCAGAAAGGGGCACAGGGTTTTATTCCGTCTTTTCTTAGTGCCAAAGAAAGGAAATACTTGGAGACCAATTCTGGATTTGTCCATTCTAAACACCTTTCTGGAAATTCCAAAATTCAAGATGTTAACACTGCAACAGCTGTTACCTATGCTGGGCAAAGATCACTGGATGGTGACTCTGGATCTCAAAGAGGCCTATCTTCACATTCCTATCAGGTCCAGTTGCAGGAAATTCCTGAGATTTCGGAATGGGAATTTGCATTATCAGTTCTCTGCATTGCCCTTTGGCTTGTCTACTGCGCCCAAGGGTATTCACAAAAGTCCTGGCTCCAGTAATAGC
Source organism: Protopterus annectens (assembly GCF_019279795.1). NCBI lineage: Eukaryota > Metazoa > Chordata > Ceratodontiformes > Protopteridae > Protopterus > Protopterus annectens. The sequence continues at coordinate 537,015,541 of NC_056726.1, forward strand.
TTTTCTCAGACTAAAAGGAATTCAAATTTATCCTTATCTGGACGACTGTTTGATTCTGGCTCAAGGCAAGCACGAACTTCTTCAACATCTGCAGTATGTAATGACAGTTTTAAGATGCCTAGGGTATTCTGTGAACAAAATAAAGTCCAGTCTAGTACCCTCACAAGAGATGTGTTTTCTGGGTGTAAGACTGAACACAGCTGCTCAGATGGCATTTCTTACCCCGGACAAACAAAGAAATCTTCACCTATACTTCCAACAGTTATCAGTAATGTCCAGGCTGACTGCAAGGACAGTCCTTCAAGCCTTGGGATTCATGGCATCTTGCATTCTAGTACTTCCCAATGCCAAACTGCATATGAGGAAGCTGCAATGGTATCTCAAAAGCGTTTGGACTCAACACAGCCACGATTTGGACACTGTCATTCGGATTCTGCCTTGCATTCAGAAAGAATTTGTGTGGTGGGCTCAGGAATGTCACCTAACCAAGGGACTCTCTGTGACCCAACCAGAGGCAAGTCAGATATTAACGACAGACGCCTCGGAGTCAGCCTGGGGAGCTCATTTCACAGGAAAATGGATTCAAGACCTTTGGCGGCCAGAGCTACTTCACTTGCATATCAACATGAAAGAGATGCTGGCAGTTCAATTTGCTTTGGAAGCATTCAAGGGCCTACTTCAACCAGGACTGGTGTTGATTCGAACAGACAACACAACTGTCATGTGGTACATAAACAAGCAGGGGGGAACTCATTCTTACCCTCTTTGCAGACAAGCAATGCTGTTATGGGAAACTGCTTTAAATCTGCACATCACTCTTCGAGCGCAGTTTCTGCCAGGAGCACAAAATTCTTTAGCAGATGTTCTGAGCAGACAGATTGTGGATCCTAACGAATGGAAGTTGGACCCTCAGGTATTTCTTCAGTTGACCATGGCTTGGGGAACTCCAGACATAGATCTGTTCGCTTCTCCTCTGAATTTCCAACTGCCACTGTTTTGCACAAGGCTGTTTCATCCAACAGCCTGGAAAATAGATGCACTATCCTTCAGTTGGAGCAACCTTCACGTGTATGCTTTTCCTCCTTTGCCTCTTCTTCCAAAGGTACTGTTGAAAGTCAGGAGGGACAAACCTTGCATGATCCTTATAGCACCGGATTGGCCTCGTCAGCATTGGTACCCTCTGTTGAGGAGCTTAATTCACGGGACACCTTGGCCATTACCACAGATTCCTCACTTATTGTCTCAGGAAAACAATCATTTTCTCAATGTCAGGGTGCAATCCCTACACCTGACAGCCTGGCGCATTCTGTTTTAAAGAAGGAGGGCCTTCAGCTCCCTCAACAAGTTTTGGATGTTATTTTGGAAGCCAGGCGACCTAGTACTCGAAATGTTTATGCTGATAAATGGAAGAGATTTTTTCTTTGGAGTTCAGCTAAAGGCTTTGATGTCAAATTGCCTAATTTGAGTTGTACATTGCAATATTTGACTGTATTATTGGACAAGGGTTTGTCCTTCTCTTCTGTAAAAGTGCATGCTGCAGCTATTTCTGCTCACTATGATTGTGACCCTCCTTTGTTTTCACATCCATTGGTTAAACAGTTTCTTAGAGGGGCAAAGAATATAAGACCCCCACGAAGAGCTCCTACTCCTGCCTGGGATCTTAATTTTGTTTTGGAAAAGCTGACTCTGCCTCCTTTTGAACCTGCAGCTACAGTTAAATTGAAGTTGTTGTCTTGGAAGGCTGCTTTTTTGTTGGCTGTTACTTCTGCTAGAAGGGTATCTGAATTACAGGCCCTCATGGCAGTGGAACCTTTTCTGATTTTTCACAATGACAGAGTTTCCTTACGTACTAATCCTACTTTTATGCCTAAAGTGATTTCTAATGTGGCATTGAACCAATCTATACATTTGCCTACTTTTTATGCTAACCCCCAAAATAAAGGGGAAAAAGTTTTGCATTCTTTGGATGTACACAGGCAGTTAAGGTATTATTTGAGCAGAACCAAAGAGTTCAGAAGATCTCAACAACTATTTGTTTCTTTTGCTTTGACTTCACAAGGGAAAGCTGTCTCGAAACAAACTATTTCCAAGTGGATTGGCCATTGTATTGCTTTTTGTTACTCTCATCATGGAAAGGATGTTCCAGTTGGGATCAGGCCTCATTCTACTAGGGCTACGCCACCTCTACTGCTTTTTGAGAGGGGTAGCTACTAAAGACATTCTAGAGGCAGCTACTTGGAGTTCTGTACATACCTTTACAAAGCATTATCATTTACCTCTTTATTCTAGGTCTAGGGCTGGGTTTGCCACTGCAATCTTACAGGGCATGTTAGCAGCTCCTAATGCTATTTAGTTGGCCAGCCTCCCTTTTTTCCGTTGCTCTGGGATTCTACCCATATGTAAGGACTGCAGCAATGGGAGACGAAGAACATAGTACAGATTTGTACCTACCATAAATGTAGATGTTCGAGGATCTCCATTGCTGCAGTCCAATTTTCCCTCCCTCCTTCCCCCTTTTTAGGTTGGGTTTTGGGTGGTGTTTTTTGCATTCTGGCGTCTGAGGCAAGAAAGACTGAGTATATGGCGTCGGTCATGCGCATTTGTACTGGCACATACTGACGTCAGTCTCAGGCGCCGATGACCGACGCCGGTTCTAGCCCTTTGGTATTCGGGCCGATTGTGGACAGCGGACTACCCATATGTAAGGACTGCAGCAATGGAGATCCTCGAACATCTACATTTATGGTAGGTACAAAACTGTACTTTTTCATTCTCTGGAGGCCTCCTGCAGGGCCGCAGTTACGGGTTCTGTCATTAGGAGGCATGCTTGTGTAAAGGAACAAAATCTGCGTGATTATGTTAAAGCAAAATTATTAGATACTCCATTACAGCATGATACTTTATTTGGTGTTAAAGCAGAGGAGGTTTTGAAGAAAATGGAGGACAAAGTGAAATCTATGCAAACAGTAAAGGAATTTTTACAGGTTCAGATACCAGGATTTAGCAGGAACTGGCCTACAAAGAATTGGTCCTTTCCAGTGTCGGACAGGCCACAAAGAGGCAGATACAGACGTCCCAGAGGCAGATCCCATCCCCAGGGCTCATACAGGCCTAAACAGTGGGGCGCTTCTACCTCCAAAAGTGGAGAAGACAAAGCACAGCCATACAGGAAACAGTCCTAATGACTTGCCTCTGCCAGCACCAAGCACTTATCTTCTTGCAGCCCCCTTAGGGGGAAAACTAGCACTTCTCTTTCGAAAGTGGCAAATGATCACCCAGGACAAATGGGTATTGAATATAGTGTCCCCGGGTACAGGTTCCACTTTCACACCCCGCCAAAGGCAAGAGGTATGCCAAACCTGCCACGCAGTCAATGGGCAGAGGCACAAAAACAAGTTTTGTCCCTTATGAACATGAGGGCCATTCAGCAAGTACCACAACAAGAGCAGGGACAAGGATTTTACTCAAGACCTTTCTTGGTACCCAGAAAGGACAAAGCCTGGAGACCAATACTGGACCGATCTATCCTAAATACTTTCCTGGATGTTCCAAAATTCAAAATGTTACCACTACAGCAACTTCTGCCCATGCTGGGCAAGAAGGCTTGGCTAGTTACTTTGGACCTCAAGGAGGCATACCTGCATGTCCCAATCAGACAATCTTGCAGAAGATACCTCAGATTCATAGCAGGCTCAATGCATTACCAATTCTCTGCACTCCCCTTTGGCTTATCTACTGCGCCCAGGGTCTTCACAAAATGCCTGGCACCAGTAATTGCATTTTGCAGACAGAGGAATTATATCCTTACTTGGACGACTGCCTTATTCAAGCAGAGAACAAGGACATTCTACTAAAACATCTGGCATTTGTAAAAAGATTATTAATTTGCCTAGGGTACACCGTAAACGAAAAGAAATCAAAACTAGTACCCTCTGAAGAGATAATATTCCTGGGTGCAAACTTAAATACAATTGCCCAAATGGCTTCTCTCACGCCAGACAAAGGCAACTAACTTCTTACTTCAAAATGTTGGCAACAAAGACCTAGTTATCTGCAAGAAAAATTCTGCAGGCTTTGGGCTTCATGGCATCCTGCATTCTGCTAATTCCATATGCCAGACTGCATATGAGGAAACTTCAATGATACCTAAAACGTGTCTGGACTCAACATTGTCAAAGCCTGAAAGCATTAATTTACCCTCATTCCTTGCCTGCAACAGGAGTTTTGATGGAGGGCACATGTCTGTCACCTAAACAAGGGACAGCCATTCACTCTACCCACAGCCAAGCAGTTAATAACAACAGATGCATCAGATTATGCCTGGGGAGCACACATGGCAGGAAAATGTATTCAGGGCACATAGTCCACAAGCCAAATGCATCTACATATCAATCAAAAAGAGATGCTAGCTGTTCAGAATGCCCTGACAGCTTTCAAGGATCTACTCCATCCAGGACAACTACTGATAAGGACGGACAATACTACAGTCATGTGGTAAATAAACAAGCAGGGAGGCACACATCCCTACCCCCTATGCAGACAAGCCATGACTTTGTGGGACACAGCATCGACTTGTCAATTACACCTGCAAGCACAATTCCTGCCAGGAAAGAACAATACTCTGGCAGATGAACTAAGCAGAAACCTCACAGATCCCCATGAGTGGAAACTGGATCCACAAGTCTTCAGCATGATAACAAAGGAATGGGGATGCCCAGACATAGATCTATTTGCCTCCCCTCACAACTGCCAACTACAGAAATTCTGCACAATGACTTATCACAAGCAAGCATGGAAAGTGGATGCTCTGTTATTCAGCTGGAAAAATCTAACAGTATATGCCTTTCCTCCTCTGCTTCTCCTCCCCAAGGTGCTCCTAAAGGTCAGACAAGAGAAGCCAAGAATGATTCTGATTGCCCCAGACTGGCCACGCCAGCATTGGTACCCAATCCTAAAAAGCTTGTCTCAAGGCCCAGCCTGGACATTGCCTCTTATTCCTCACTTACTGACCCAACGAAACAATCAGATTCTGCACAGCCAACTCAGGACCCTAAATCTGGCAACATGGCGGATAATGTAACCATTCAAAACACTCCTCTCTCTAAAGCAGTGATGGATGTTATTTTGGAGGCCAGGAGGCCCAGTACCAGAAAATCTTATGCAGAAAAATGGAAAAGATTCTGTGCTTGGAACCAGGCACAAGGAATTGACACATCTGTTCCAAATATTCCTCAGATTTTACAATACCCAACTGAGATGCTGGACAAGGGCCTATCCTTTTCATCAATTAAAATTCATGGCTTTGCCATTTCAGCTCATTACAATATGGAACATCCTCTTTTTCCCATCCATTACTAAGGCAGTACCTCAGAGGGGCCAAAAACATAAGACCTCCAAGGAGAGCCCCAATACCTGCATGGGACCTCAATTATGTCTTGGAAAATCTCACACTGCCGCCTTTTGAGCCAGCCACTACAGCTGATATAAAGTTTTTATCTTGGAAAACAGCTCTGCTTCTAGCAATAACCTCTGCAAGACGAGTTTCAGAGTTACAGGCACTCATGGCTGTGGAACCTTTCATCATTTTCCATCCAGACAGGGTTTCTCTAAGGATGAACCCAACATTTATGCCTAATGTAGTGTCCAGTGTGGCCCTTAACCAAACCAGTCATTTGCCTACATTTTATCCAAACCCACAGAACAAGGGTGAGAGACTTCTGCATTCTTTGGACATGCACAGACAACTACGCTTCTACTTGGACAGACCTAAAGCTTTCAGAAAAACTGAGAAACTTTGTGGCATATGCTGCAGGATCTCAAGGAAAGCCCATCTCAAAACAGACTATTTCAAAGTGGATAGGCCACTGCATTCATTTCTGCTACTCACAACATGGCAAATCAGTAGCCAAGGGCATTAGGCCTCATTCTACCAGGGCAGCAGCCACTTCAGCAGCCTTTCTCAGAGGAGTACCAACTAAAGACATTTTAGAGGCTGCAACTTGGAGTTCAGTGCACACTTTTACAAAGCGCTACCATTTACCTCTCTACTCTAAATCCAGAGCAGGCTTCGCCACTGCAGTTCTGCAAGGCCTTATAGCCTCTCCTAATCCTATTTAGGCCCAGCCACCCAACCTCAGCTTTGGGATTCAACCCAAGGGTAATGACTGCAACAGTGAAACACAATGAACATAGTACAGTTGTGTACCTGCCATAAATATAGATGTTCGAGTGTATTCACTGTTGCAGTCCAGGTTACCCACCCACCATCCCCCTTTTCTTTGCTGGGACTTGCCTATACTTCTCTATTTTATACAACCTATGTGGTGTATTTGCTTATAGATGAAGGAAATGTTTATTTTACTGCACGCATAATCATTGGCATAATTTTTTAGCCTACCTTTTTGGGGGCACCTGCCATCTGGGGCAAGAAGAAAAACTGAAGAAAATGGCGTCGGCTGCATCTTTTATACCCCTGGCGCACTGATGTCAGGGAGGAGGTGACAGCAACCGACGCCGGACCTAGGCTTTGGAATTCTGGCTGACTGCGGGTAGCCTGCCAGCAGGATAACCCAAGAGTAATGACTGCAATAGTGAATTCACTCGAATATCTACATTTATGGCAGGTACACAACTGTACTTTTTTTAGCTTCAAGCTCTTTCAGGGGCTGTTTTTTTTTTTTTGTGAGAACATGTACGGCTTGTTTAAATCTAATGTATTTCATTGGAAAGTTTAGTGTTGGGTCATGTTTTATCTGGGCAGGAACTCTTAGAGTATGTTGCTGCTTGTGTTCACTGTGTAACAAGTTAACAGTCAGTGCATCATCTGATGGTGGGTGATATTGCAATGGCCATTAGTTGTTCTTCAGACCACTAACTTATCTCTCCAACTTTTGTGATGTAGTCCTTTCAGCAGCCACAAACTGGGTTCAGCCATGTCTTCTTCGTCTGTTCCAGTGTGTAATCTGGGTATGATAAACCATGTTTACTGGGTCAGAGAGAAACTTCATTAGATGTTGCTTAATGTAGCTGGAGAAAGAAATCTCTTGATGGGGTAGCAGTACCACCTTCTAGTCTGTCTTCAGTTAAACTTGTAAAGAAAAAATAAAATGCTCCAGTGTTGTCTGTTTTCATAAAATTCATCTATGGTTTGCCGGATATGATTGGATCTCACCTTGACACTGATTCTGAAGCTCTTTGGTTCCAAGGCTCTGACTCTTCCCCTACCCACAATTCCCTGAACTCCACCTCAGTACCTCAGATCTTGTTTGATGCTTGAAGAATTTGGTTGTCAACAAGGGCTCAAAGTTGCTGTATCTTTTGCAGTTTCTACTTTCTAATTTTACTAATAGCATTCCTCCTCCCTTTACCAAGAGAAATTTTCCTCTCTAGCTAGTTGTTGTAGTAGGTTTAGAGTCTGTTACTTAAATCTAGTCATAGATATAGTGTGTTGTGTTCTTCATTTTAGTAACATAGCTAGTTTCATTGTGGGGGTTGCTTTGCATTCTGTGAAGTCAGCCCACCCAAGGTGTTAGCTACTGGTCAAACATCTCTATGTTTATCTGATTGCCTGATGGTCTATTTTCTGTGTTGTACTTCCGGTACAAGGCTTTGAATTTGTGCTCGGTAACAGTGAGAAAATTTGGGAATGACTTCCCCTTGCTTCTTTGACTTTGGACACTCCTCACAGTCCCATCCCATTTGATCACTCAACTGAGTGCAGTGAGATAATTTGGGAAGGACTACCCCCTTGCTGCTTTGATTTTTGGACACCCCCCCCCCCAACCCCATCTCATCAGCTCAGTCTACAGAGTATAGGGAGAGCATTTGGGAAGGCCAACCCTCTTAGTTTCTTAATCTTGAACTATATTCTATTTCCTCCCTCTCCACTAAAAAAAATGCACTTTATTCAGCTGCTTTTACTGTAATTGTGTTCTTCCTTCTTTATTACCTTATTTTTGCTTTGCTGCATGCTCATAAGTGTTCAAGTGCTTATATTCTGCTGCATTTATTACTGCTTGTAAGTAGCCTGATTAATTTCATCTGTTATTCTAAGCATCTTAGTTTTGGTTTTAGCACTTGGGCTTCAGGCCAGTTACTTTACATTTAAGAAGGTTTTTGTGGTCTACACTCTTGTGGACAAACTTATCAAAACCCTCTCTCCATAAGTCCACCCAAGTATTCAGAACACTATGCCTGGACAATTCCCGTCAGCTTCTCCTGCCAGCCTGGACGACATGGGCATACTGAGACAGTGTAGTAAATGCCTCATGTTTACTGACAGCCCTCTTCTCCTAGCACATAATTCAGCTTACAAGAAATGCATCTACATCAGTCACCTGGAATACATGCTGTCTCTCACCACACTCAGTACTCCTGACAAAGAGGAGATTGCCAGCACAAACACCACACCACTCGCATCACATAGCCAAGCACAACACACACACACCTGTGCAGTGGTCCTCAATAAAAACTTACCTAAAAGAGCAGAGACCTCCAAAACACGCTTACATTCCGCACACACCACCAAACACATCACACACAGCAGACAGCATAGCAGTGTCTCACAAACACAGCCCATAAGGCAGAACACTAAACCAGCACAACCCATAAGGCATAACAATACACCAAACATACTAGTCATTGGCGACTCAATTGTGAGACACACTGATGTCCCCCTCACCACGCTTGACAAGAAGGTCACAGTCAGTTGTCTGTCTGGTGACAGAATCTGCCACATCATGCACACACTTAAGTCTCTCCACAACAAGTATGACACTGTCATTGTCTATGTTGGTGTGAATGACTTGAGACGTACCTCCCTGGGCTATATAAAGAGAGACATGATTGAGCCCTCAGAGTATGTCTCCCAGGCAGGTATGACCCTAGCCCTAAGCAGCATCCTACATTCACCAAGAATGATACCACAGTACCAACAAAGAATAATTGTCTTAAGCAATTGGCTTAGTTTCTGGTGTCATTCCAAGGGGATCCAGTATCTGCCTGTGATGACGTGATTGACAGGCCTTGATGCTTTGCCAGAGATGGCCTCCATCAGTCACCCCTGGGATTCTGGATCCTGGCCAAGGCTCTTGCCTCCCCCATTGTGCCTTTTTTAGGCAATGTCCCAAAGGCAAATCATCCAACATAAACAATCTGTTATAAAGCAAATTTAACGTCCTGTTGCTCAATGCTAGGAGCCTTAACCTGAAAATGCACTCACTGGAGGCTCTCCTCGCACTGGAAGATGCCAACGTCTGTGCAATCATGGAAACTTGGTAAAGGGCTGCAGAGAGCACCCCTTCCTTACCAGGCTATGCCTCATTCCACACATTCTGACCCAAAATGATGTTGGGAAGACTAAGGGTGGTGGAGTCTGTATCTTCATTAAGGATAGGCGCATCTCCAGACTGGTTTGCCTGCATGACGCACTGGAACTACTCCAGGTGCAACTGACAGTTGGCAAGACACCCATCCAAGTTATAGACCCCCCCCCCTGCATGACTCTGGACACCCACTCCTCCTACCTGGATCTACTTGACTCTATCAAGGTACCCCCCCAATACCCTGATCCTTGGTGACTTCAACTACCCCACCACAGACTGAACTGTTCCTGTACTAATGCACTCACCCAACGATTCCTTGATTTCATTAATTCTAATGCATTTGACCAGCTCGTCTCATCCCCCACAAGGGGAGATGACATTCTGGACTTGGTTCTCACCAACATAGGTGACCGCTGCACCACTCCCATAGTATGTTTTTCCCTGGTGAGATGAGATCATCGGTCTGTCTCGTTCGAAGTTTCTATCCCACCCAATCCCCCAAGCCGTAATCAGGCTAAAAAAGTCTCAAAAGTTGACTAGAACCTCCTAAGGGAGGGTATCAGTTTCACCCCCCCACACACACAGAGGATGCAGACAACTATGCTGAACAATACTTCAGTGTAATATACAAGCACCTGTACAACTGCATGACCTTAGCCAACATAACTAAAACCTGCTCCTCAAGGAGAGACAAAACCGGTCTGGTAGACATCTGCTATCAACAGGGTTTACAACAAAAGGAAGAAACTGTTGTCCATGGGTAAAAAGGAACAACTTCCAGATTGGGAAAACTCCCTCCTTAGCCTCAACAAGCAAATTAGATCACTAGTGAAAAACTCCAAAGCCAATTATGAATCAAAACTAGCCTCCAAAACAAAGGGAAACCACAAATCCTTCTTCAGTTACGTCAGGAACCTCCATGGCAAAGCCCAGGTTTGTTCTAAATTAGTCCTGAACTGTATCATTTACACTGATCCTGTTGACATAGCCAACCTGCTAGCAGATGGGTTCAGCGCAAACTTCACCCCTCTGTCACCCCAAAGGCCCTTTCGACATCCCTGATACTTGTCCCGCACCTCACATCTCCTCAGATCATGTTAAAGGCCCTATCCAAGGCAAAGAATACAGCTTCCATGGGACCTGATAGTATCCCAGGCTGTAGTCTGTACCATCTCCAGCAAGAACTAGCTTCGGCATTGAGCAACCTGTTCAACCACAGCCTAAGTACAGACTTCATTCCAGCAGAGTGGAGAACTGCCACTGTCCTTTGCACAAAGGTGGTGCAGCTACTGAGCCTGGAAACTATCACACCATTAGCTTGACAAGACTGATCTGTAAAGCCATGGAGTGTATTATTATGGCTCTCATAAACAAGGACATGGGCAATCTCCAAGCACTTGACCCCACCCAGATGTTCATCGTGCATACAGCTGCAGTTATAACAGATGGGTTCTCTTGCCATCAGGCGGGTCCTCGGTCGGCCGAATTCCAAAGTCTAGGTCCGGCGTCGGTTGTCGTCGCTTCTTCCCTGACGTCAGTGCGACAGAGGTATATAAGAACCAGCCGACGCCATTTTCTCCAGTCTTTCTTGCCGCGCGGTGCCCGAAGCAGAAGCAGTTCGCAAGTGCCAGTCGGCCAGCTCCTGAGATTACGAAAAATTTGGAAACCGAAGTCTTCTTAAAAGCTAAGTACCCCGTTGGGGAACCTTTTCTTGCCTCAGACAGATGTCAGACAAAGTTAATAATTGTATTTCTTGTGGTAAGCAAATACCGCATAAGGATTTCCATTCCCTCTGTATACCTTGTTTAGGCCCAGACCACGAGGTCTCGGCCTGCCGCTTTTGTGCTGCATTCAACAAACGCACTATTAAGCGTCGGGCGGAGTTCGCCCAGCATTATTTTGGAAAAGCATTTAACTATACTATGTCGTCGGATACACCGACTCAGGTTTTGTCTAAAAAACGAAAAAGACAAGGACCGACACGTGAGGTCCGCGGCCTCTACTGACACCACGCCAAAGCCGGCTACACGTGGTCCGGTTCTCAGTGAGGCGCCTACGCAGCCCCTGCCTACCGACGGCCTGTCTTTGACGGTGTCTCCTGTACCTGAGGTCGCAGGTTCCTCGGCCCACACCCCGACTACAGATACCGAAGCTACTCTTGGCGTTGAAACTCAGAATGTGGACAGGTCCACCTCCACTCAAGGTGTCTTCAGACCTTCCTCCTCTTTCTCTATCAAGGCTTTCACAAAGTCTAAAGCAACCATGCACTCTAAGAGACCAGCTGCACAGGGCCCATCTCCAGGCCCCATCCCTAAGAAACAGATGCTTAAAATGGCTGAGGATTTAATTACTCTTATCAGAGGTTCTCAGCCCCCTCAGGACAAAAGGCCTAGAGTGGAGGAAGATTCCCCCTCCTCTGATCAGGGCTCCATTATTTCAGAGCACTCTGATCAGGAACTTTCTTACTCCCCTTTTGAAGACTCTGATGCGGAGGAGTCCATCCCTTCTGTATCCCCCCTGAGGATTACTCATTTGGGGAAACTTTGCATACCTTAAGGGAGCACTTCCACTGGGAAGGCCAGGATTATTCTGATTCCAAGAAAAGGCTCAGGGAATTTCTCTTGCTTCCTCAGCACAGGCCTCTGGCTATACCTCCTGTCTTGGACATCCTAGATGATGTTTACTCGGAGGCCTGCCTTAACCCGGACTCTCTACCTCCAGCTCCAGTTAAGCCTGACAGGTACTACAGGGTCCCTGACTCACACCAATTTCTATACAAAAGCCATGCTGCTGACCCAGAAACCATCTCACAGGGCCCCAAGGGAGTTAAGGCCTCCATTGCTAAAAATCCATTACCTTCCGAGAGAGATTCCAGATCCTTAGAAAGGTGGGGAAAAAAGGTATATACCTCGGCTACCTTATCCATGAGGGCCTTAAACTGTCAGTTTCATATGCTAAAATACCAACAGTTTTTGTTATCACAATTGAAAAGTAAAATGTTACAACCTGAACAACCAGACTTGAAGGAGTTGCAGGATTTGATGCATAGTGCAGAACAAGTGGGTAAGCATACCTTACAATGTGGCTTTGATGCTCTAGAGGCCTCATGCAGAGCTGCTGTTACAGGATCAGTCATACGTAGGCATGCCTGGCTCAAGGAACAAGCCTTGCCTGATCATGTCAAAGCTAAATTACTAGACGCCCCTCTTCAAAAGGATGTACTATTTGGTGCTAATGCTGAGGAGGTATTAAGGAAAATGGAGGAAAAGGCTAAATCAATGAAAACTGTGGAAGAATTTCTACAGGTTCAACCCCCACGTTTTAGTAGAAATTGGCCTTCCAAAAACTGGTCCTTTCCTGCCACAGACAGACCCCAAAGAGGCAGATACAGGTGCCCGAGGGGCAGAGGACAATCCCAAGGATCGTATAGAGGCAGACAGTGGCAAGCTCCTACACAAAGAGATGGTGAGGACAACTCGCAATCTTTCAGAAAGCAAACCCAATGACTTTCCCCTTTGCATGCCAACCAGGTCTCAAATGGCAGCCCCCTTGGGAGGAAAGCTGGCATTATTTTCAAAAAATTGGCATATTGTCACAAAGGGCAAATGGATCCTGGACATTATAAACAGAGGCTACAAATTCCATTTTCACACCCTTCCAAAAATGAGAGGCATGCCAAACCTGCCACACAATCAAAGGGCAGAGGCACAATGGCAAATTATAGATCTCATAAACATGAAAGCTATTCAAGAGGTACCTACTCACGAACAAGGTCAAGGTTTTTATTCCAGGCTATTTCTGGTGCCAAGGAAGGGAAAAGATTGGAGACCTATTTTGGATCTTTCCATCCTAAACACATTTCTACTCGTACCAAAATTCAAGATGCTCACTCTACAGCAACTTCTTCCCATGCTGGGCAAGGAGTCTTGGCTGGTAACATTGGACCTCAAGGAGGCATACCTGCATGTCCCAATCAGACAAAATTGCAGAAGGTACCTCAGATTTCTTGCAGGTTCAACCCATTATCAATTCTCTGCATTGCCCTTTGGCTTATGTACTGCGCCCAGAGTATTCACGAAATGCCTGGCATCAGTAATTGCCTACTGCAGACTTCAAGGGATACAAATATATCCCTATTTGGATGACTGCCTGATCCAAGCGGACAGCAAGCACATTCTTCTGAAACATCTGGCTTATGTGATAATGTTATTGAACTCTCTGGGATACACAGTCAACAAAAAGAAATCAAGGCTAATACCCTCTCGGAAGATAATTTTCCTGGGTGCCAATTTGGACGCAAACACCCAGATGGCCTACCTCACGCCAGAGAAGCAAGGGCAACTAATTCAATACTTCAGAACACTAGCAAATTGCACCAGGCTTACTGCAAGGAAAATCCTGCAGGCTCTGGGATTCATGGCATCTTGCATCTTTCTAATCCCGTGTGCAAAGCTGCATATGAGGAAACTACAATGGTACCTGAAAAACATATGGTCTCAACACAGCCACAGTTTGGAAACAATAATACCACTAATTCCATGTCTGCAAAAGGAATTTCTGTGGTGGGCTCAAGCATGTCAAATAAACACAGGCCTTCCTTTCAACAAGCCTCAAGCAAATCAAGTCATCACAACAGACGCCTCGGACTACGCCTGGGGGGCGCACATGACATATCGGTGCATTCAGGGCAAATGGTCCCAAAAAGAAAAGCACCTTCACATCAATCAAAAAGAAATGCTAGCAGTAATAAATGCTATTATAGCTTTCAAGAACTTTCTACAACCAGGTCAACTATTGATAAGAACGGACAGCACCACAGTTATGTGGTACATAAACAAGCAGGGAGGAACACGTTCTTACCCCCTATGCAGACTGGCCATGTCACTTTGGAACATGGCCATGGACTTACAAATGGAACTACAAGCACAGTACTGGCCAGGCAAGGAAAATTGGCAGACAACCTAAGCAGGAATATGACAGATCCACACGAATGGAAGTTGCATCCAAAAGTTTTTACAAAATAATTTAAGAATGGGGAAGGCCAGACATAGATCTATTTGCCTCCCACAAAAATCATCAATTGACAAAATTCTGCTCAAGGATCTTCCATCCAAAGGCCTGGAGAGTGGACGCTCTTTCAGTTGGACATCAATGACAGTCTATGCCTTCCCACCTCTTCCTTTGCTGCCCAAAGTTCTATTGAAGACCATAGCAGACAGACCAAAGATGATCCTCATTGCTCCGGACTGGCCAAGGCAACACTGGTACCCACTCCTGAGGAGCCTGACGCATTCCCCACCATGGACCCTGCCTCTAATGCTTCTTCTGACTCAGCACAGCTTCAAAACTCTTCACAGTCAGCTAAAAACACTCAATCCAGCAGCATGGAAGATTCCTTAGCATCACAACAAGCCCTACTCTCCAAGGAGGTGCAGGATGTCATTTTGGAGGCCAGAAGGCCATCAACTAGAAAAGCTTACTCCGCAAAATGGAAACGTTTTTGTGTCTGGTATGAGAAAAAGGGCCAGGACTCTGGAAAACTGAATTTACCTCAAATACTACAATATTTGGCTGAACTGCTAAGCAGTGGACTGACTTTCTCCTCCATCAAAATCCATGCCTCAGCCATTTCTGCAGAATACAACACTGATCCACCTTTATTCTCTCACCCTCTCTTAAGACAGTTCCTCAGAGGGGCTAAGAATTTAAGACCCCCAAGGAAACAACCAATACCTGCTTGGGATCTCAATTTAATTCTGGAAAAACTGACATTGCCTCCTTTTGAGCCAGCTGCTTCATCAGATTTGCAATATTTGTCCTGGAAAACAGCTTTCCTTCTGGCTATCACCTCAGCTCGTAGAGTTTCAGAATTACAGGCTCTCATGGCTGTCCAGCCTTTTATCATCTTCCATCAGGACAGAGTTTCCTTACGAACCAACTCGTCCTTTATGCCTAAAGTGGTATCCAGGGTAGCTTTAAACCAGGCCATACATTTACCCACTTTTTATCCTAATCCTCAAAACAAAGGGGAGAGATTACTACATTCCTTGGACATCCACAGACAACTGCATTATTATTTGGACAGAACAAAGCCTTTCAGAAAATCAGAACAGCTCTTTGTGGCCTATGCAGTAGGAGCTCAAGGAAAGCCAATTTCCAAACAGACAATTTCAAAATGGATAGCCCACTGCATATGCTTTTGCTATTCCTTTCATGGCAAAACTGTACCTACAGGCATTAGAACTCATTCCACCAGGGCCACAGCCACCTCTGCAGCCTTCCTCAGAGGAGTTCCTACCAAGGATATTTTGGAAGCAGCCACTTGGAGTTCTGTGCATACCTTCTCCAAGCACTACAACCTACCATTATACTCCAAATCTAGAGCAGGCTTTGCCACTGCAGTCTTGCAGGGCATTTTGGCTCCTCCTAGTTGCACCTAGTGCCTACCACTCCTTCCTTAGCTTTGGGATTCTACCCATCTGTTATGACTGCAGCTGTATGCACGATGAACATAGTACAGTTTTGTACCTACCATAAATGTAGATGTTCGAGTGCTAATACAGCTGCAGTCCAGGTTTCCCTCCCTCCTTCCCCTCTAGGGGTATTCTTTTATGGTGTATTTGCTTGCAACTACTGTTTTTTAATTATATTGCATTGCATTATTACCTAATTTTATGTATTGCCTTCCTTCTGGGGGCACCTGACATCTGGGGCAAGAAAAACTGAAGAAAATGGCTTTGGCTGGTTCTTGTATACCCCTGTCGCACTGACGTCAGGGAAGAAGTGACAACAACCGACGCCGGACCTAGACTTTGGAATTCGGCTGACCGAGGACCCGCCTGACGGCAGGAGAACCCATCTGTTATGACTGCAGCTGTATTAGCACTCTAACATCTACATTTATGGTAGGTACAAAACTGTACTTTCAGCTTCGTCAAGGGCAGACCTTGCTTGTTGAACCTGGATGACTTCTTTGAGACAGTCACCAAGGCCCTGGATGAGGGAAAGTCAGTGCATACAGCTTACCTTGACTTGACCAAGGCCTTTGATACAATTCCCTACTCTGGCATCATTGAAAAGCTAAGGCAGCTTGGCGTAAATCCCTGTCTCATCAGATGGGTGGCCAACTGACTCACCGACAGGATTTACAAGGTCAAATTAGGTGCCTCCACGTCCGATAGCAGACCTGTCGCTAGTGGTGTTCCCCAGGGATCTTTCCTGAGACCCCTACTCTTTGGCATCATCTTCTCAGAGGTCCAGGCACAGACCGAAGGCCCTGTGGCTGACCAAGTTTGCGGATGACTGTAAGCTGGATGCTGTCATTCACTCTCCAGATGATGACATATTGCAAGAGAGTCTCACAGCAACAAATGCCTGGTGCCAGAATCATGGCCTCAAGTTAAAAGCAAAAAATGTATCATCATACCATTCACCAAAAACATGGCCCCTACTGAATACCACATCAATGGCATTCCCCTGGGCACACAACCTGTGGTGAGAGACCTGGGTACTCAGGTTGACAACAATCTCACATTCGACCATCACAGTGGTCAGAAAAGCCTTTTACTTGGTTCATCCATCCAGAAAAAAGGAGGTTATTATCTATCTGTACTCTTTCCTCATTAGACCAATAACTGAGTATAATCCCTCGTTTGGTATGTACCTCTCCAAACGTTTGCAGCAACTGGAAAGGTCAGAGAAATACCTCGCAAAGAGAATCCCTGGACTCCAACACCTGTCCTATGTGGACAGGCTCAAATCACTGTTGCTCTACTCGGTATCATACAGATTGCCCAGAGGTAATCTGTCTCTCGCTTACAAGGCAGTCTCGGACCCTGCCGTACTAGAGATCCTCCATATCCATAAATCTAACTCCTCACGCATTATCCGCTCAAAAGGCCTGAATCTGATATGCAACATCAACAAAACCTGCTGGAGAGGCAGGTTTGTATCCCAGAGACTGCCCAGTCTCTGGAATAGACTTCCTATACACGTCAAACAGAGCCTAGTATTTAGCCTACGTTACCAATTTTCAGAGAGACTTGATGAGTGGATGGGAAACAACTTTGTCCCAGGGGTTCTATTTGTGTCCCTCTTTGTGAGGGGCAACAGGTGCTGACTGCGATTTCTTGTTTGGGAATAAACTCTTGGCTAGGCTTGTAAGGGCCCCAGGACCATTAGCCCAGTAACCTTCTATGATCCTATGTGCATAGTTCTTTAGTGTACTTCTGGATAGCTAAATAGATATATAATGTTATATATATATATATATATATATATATATATATATATATATATATATATAGATATATGTGTGTGTGTATATATGTATATATTTATATATAGTTATTAGAATAGTACTTTGAATAGGTTCATAGGTTGGTACTAGGCTATCAGCCCTAGGGCCTATACAAGCCTAGCCATAACAATTCCCTGGCTATTTCTTCCCACAATATTTACTTTCTTGTACCCCTGTCTAGCAGGGCGACTGACGTGATCCCCAGGGTGAACTTCCCATCTCTCATCCAGTCATCAAGGTTCCTTTTGAAGAGGGCCAAAGAGGCGCTCTGCTTGACATGTATGGGCAGTCTATTCCAGAGTCTGGGGAGTCTCTGGGTCAGGAACCTATCACTTCAGCATGTTTTGTTCATTGTGATGACTAGGTTTAGATCCCTGGCGCATGTGTCTCTGAGGGATTGGGATTTCTTTAAGTGTAGCATGTCCAACAACTCTGGGTTTGGCATGACCTTGTATGTTAAGCACGCCTCTGAGTAGACGATATGCGACAGAGTATAGCTGGAGTTTTTTTAGATGGTCTGCATAGGGCATCTGCTTTAGGCCTGTGATTATTTTAGTGAGGCATTTCTGCGGCCTTTCCAGTTGTTGCAGATGTCTTGAGAGGTGCATACCAAATGGGGCGTTGTATTCTATAATAGGTCTAATGAGGGATGAGTACAGTGGGACAATGTCCTCCTTTTTTCTGATGAAAAGCTCTTAGTGATGAGGTGTGCCACATAGAAGGATTTCCTGACTTGTGGCGATGTGGTTATCGAAGGTGAGACCACTGTCCACCTAAGTCTCTTATCACACTTTTGATGTTTAATGTACTGCCACCTATGTGGTATTTCACAGGTACATGTTTTTTTCCCCAAAGAGGATAACTACATTTCTTGGCATTGAGCTTGAGCCCGTGACTCTGGCACAAAGCAGCATCTGTTTCTGTAAGGCCTTTTTGTAGACTATCCATATAATTTGGGGATTCAATAATGGCTCCCAGTTTGCAGTCATCTGCAAACTTTGTTAGCCAGAGTCCCTTAGTGTTGGCCTGTACTTCAGAAAAGTAGATGCCAAACAAGAGTGGTTCCAGGACTGAACCCTGAGGTACTCCACTTGTCTGGAGCTGGATTTGGAGTCTGCTAATTTTACAGTGTGGGTTCTGTCCATAAGCCAGTTGCAATCCATCGAGTGACATACGGATTAATGCCCAAATTAGTAAGTTTATCTTTGATTCCAGAGTGGGGGGTGGTGTCGAAGGCATTGGTGACATCCAGATAGGCTGTGTGGACCACCTTACCCTTGTCCACAGCTCTGGAGACTGATTCAAAGAAGTCAATCAGGTTCAGGAGACAAGATCGGACGTTCACGAACCCAAACTGCATGAGATCCAGTGTTTGAAGGTTGCCAATGTCTTTGTTTATAGGTTCCATGATAATACGTTCCATGGCCATGCAGATCAGGTTCATCAGACTGTGGGATGGTAGTTCCCGGGATCCAAGGTGGATCCCCCCTTGTGGAGTGGGATAACTGTAGCTGTACATCACTCAGTGGGCACGAAGCCTGAGGTGAGGTTATGATTAAATATGACGCTTAGGTGCGGTGTCAGTTCATTTTGTAGTTCTTGTAGTACACAGCCTGGGATGTTGTCTGGTCCCATGGATGCTGTATTCTTAGCTTTGGATAGTGCACTTTTTACCTATGTGGCCATTATTACCTGAATTTGGCAATCTTGGTATTGAGATGGGTCCTTTAGGGGGTGAGAGGGGGGTGAAGTTTGCACTGAATCGATCTGCCAGGATATTCCCCAATATCCTTGGGATCAGTATATTCAATGCCATTCTGTTGTAGCTCAGAGCAGATCTGAACATTGCCATTTAGATTCTTGACATAGCTATAGGATGCCTTGTGGTTGTCTTTGGAATCTTTGGCAATTTTTATTTTCATAACTAGCTTTGGAGGATTTTATGAGGGATCTCAGCTTCTTACTGAGGCTGTTAAGGGAGTTTTTTGCATCCTGGGATTTTCCTCTTCTACAACAGTTTCTTCCTTTTGTTGTAAAGTTTGTTTATGGCAAGGGACCACCAGATTGGCTTCCTTTTTTTGGAGGAGAGTATCGTGATTCCATTGGGGATGGCATGAGTCATGCATAACTAAAGCTTTTGCAATCCCCTTACCAACAAGCCCTTCCAGCATCCCTGAAGGGTTGTCTGACTTCTGCTCTCTGGAGACCGTCGGAGGCACTTATCTCTGAACCCACAAATCTGGCAAAGCATAACTGCAGGATGTCCTTCATGGATGCATCTGCAGTCATAACAAGTGGGTTGTCCCGTCGTCAGGCAGCCCTTCAGTCGGCCGGATTCCAAAGTCCGGGTCCGGCTTCGGCTGATGTCGCACTCCACCCGACGTCATCACTGTTGGTCTTCGGGTATAAAGGCATCAGCCGACGCCATTTTCCTCAGTCTTTCTTGCCGCGTGGCGCCCGAAGCAGAAGCTGTTCGCAAGTGCCGGTCGGTCGGATCCAGAGATTACTTCTACCGAATACTACTTCGAAGACTTCTAAAGCTAAGTACCCCGTTGGGGACTTTTTCTTGCCTCAGCCGATGTCAGAAAAAGTTAACAATTGTTTAAACTGTGGGAAACAAATACCTCATAAAGATTTCCACTCTTACTGTCTGCCTTGTTTAGGCCCAGCCCACGACGTAGCAGCCTGTTCGGCCTGTGCTTCTTTCAACCGACGACGCTTAGGCGCGGTCGGAGTTTGCAGAACAGTTTTTCGGTTCTGATTTTGCGTACATTATGCCGTCGGATCCTCCGACTACCCAATCTAGCAAAACGCAAAGATAAAGACCGACACTCGCGGTCCGCGGTTTCGGCGAAACCATGGTCAAGCAAACATGAGTGTCTCGGTTTCGCTGAAACCGAGAAAACTGAACAAAGTACAGCTCAACCTATTCCTACAACCGAGGCCCCTGCTACAACTCTTGAAACGACTTCACAAATTTTATCCACTACGGTGGTTGACTTATCAGACACCATCCCTTGGATGTTTCTACCCCAGCACGTGGTGCTGCTAGGCCTCCAGCAGCCATGTCCATTAAGGCCTTCGCCAGGGCTAAAGCAGCCAAGACTACTAAAACAGTGCCTGTTAAACCACCCACATCCAGGCCCTCTTCTAGTTCTCAAATGCTAACTTTGGCAGAAGATTTAATTTCTTTAATTAGAGGATCTCAATCTCACCCAGACAGGGCCTCTCAGCCCCCAGAGAAGAGACCTAGGGCAGAGCCCCGAGCCAGTGTCCTCTGATGATTCTGCTGATGAATCAGACATAACTGACCAGCCAGAGGCTCCCTTCTCCAATTTTGAAGATTCTGATGCTGAAGAATCCATCCCAGCTGCTTCCCCACCAGAAGAATTCTCCTTTGGGGAAACCTTGCATGCCATGCGAGAACAGTTCCAATGGCAGCAACAGGAATTTTCAGACTCCAGAAAAGACTTAGGACTTTTCTGCACCTCCCACAGCACAGGCCCTTAGCTATACCCCTGTTCTCTCTGTGGTGGATGATGCTTTCAATGATGTTTGCTCCGCTCCAGATTCTTTACCCCAGCCCCTGCCAAAACAGACAGATTTTACCGGGTGCCAGATACTCATCACCACCTTTACAAGGCTCCACTTGCAGACCCAGAAACTATATCCCAGGGCCCCAAGGCAGTAGCCGACCATAGCTAAAAACCCTATTCCTTCTGAAAGGGAAGCAAGGTCATTAGACAGATGGGGTAAAAGGTCTACACTTCAGCTACTCTCTCAGCTAGAGCTTTAAACTGTCAGTTTCACATGATACAATACCAAGAGTTTATGCTGGATCAGTTAACTAAAAACTAACCACTGATGAATCTCTTGATAAGAAATATGTATTAGAGATGGTAAATAACATACAACAGGTTAGAAACCATTCCTTAAAATGTGGCTATGATGCACTGGAGGCTTCATTTAGATCAGCCATGACAGGCACAGTGATAAGAAGGCATGCATGGCTAAAGGAACAAGCTTTACCGGATCATGTTAAAGCTAAGTTGCTAGATGCTCCTATGGACAAGACAAGTTTGTTTGGTACATCTGCCCAGCAGGTTATGAAGAAAATGGAAGAAAAGGCAAAATCTGTTCAAACTGTTAAAGATTTCTTGCAGGTTCAACCGCCAAGGTTTAGCAGGAACTGGCCTGCCAAAAATTGGTCCTTTCCTGACTCCACAAAATTTCAAAGGGGCAGGAATAGACGTTCCAGAGGCAGAAACCAATCCAGAGGAGGTGCCTACAGAGGAAGACAGTGGCAAGGCAACAACAGAGGCACAGACACAGCCACTGCCACTACATCAACACAACCACAGTGACTTAACCCTAAATCCGCCTACCAGGGAACAAATAGCAGCTCCTCTAGGCGGAAAGTTAACCTTATTTTCAAAGAACTGGCACTACATAACAAAGGACAAGTGGATTTTACAAACCATAGATCAAGGTTACCGGTTTCACTTCCACACTTTTCCAGTCAAAAGAGGAATGCCAAATCTACCTCCAAATCAAAAAACAGAGGCTCTACGCCAGATAATGGAGTTAGCAAACATGAGAGCTGTGGAAAGAGTGCCAACAGCAGAGCAAGGAAAGGGGTTCTATTCCAGACTATTCCTGGTTCCAAGAAAGGAAAAAAGTTGGAGACCAATTCTCGACCTGTCCACCTTAAATACATACATCATTGTCCCAAAATTCAAAATGCTGACCCTACAGCAACTTCTTCCCATGCTGGGCAAGGAGTCTTGGCTGGTAACTCTAGATCTCAAGGAGGCATACCTGCACGTCCCCATTCGACCAATCTGCAGAAGATACCTCAGATTTCTTGCAGGATCAGAGCACTATCAATTCTCAGCATTGCCTTTTGGCTTATCTACTGCGCCCAGAGTATTCACAAAATACCTGGCATCAGTAATCGCCCATTGCAGACTTCAAGGAATTCAAATTTACCCATACCTGGACGACTGCCTGCTACAAGGGGACAACAAAAGCAAGCTGACAACAGATTTACAAAGGGTCATTTACTTGCTACAAGCACTGGGATAGACAGTCAATTTACAAAAGTCAAGGCTGATACCATCCCAAACAAGGACATTCTTGGGCGCGGAATTGGACACAGTAAAACAAATGGCATTCCTGACTACAGAAAAACAAAAAGAACTCCCTCTATACTTCTTGGCACTAACAAAACTGAACAAGTTAACAGCAAGAAAAGTACTGCAGGCCTTGGGCTTCATGGCTTCATGCACAATCTTGGTTCCATTTGCCAGACTACATATGAGAAAACTACAGTGGTACCTAAAGAATTTATGGTCCCAACACAGACACAGTCTAGAAACAGAAATCCCACTAATTCCATGCTTAAAACAGGAGTTCCTATGGTGGGCTCAGGCATGCCAGTCAAACCCAGGCCTACCCTTTCGCAGATGTCAAGCAAGCCAGACCATCACAACAGACGCTTCAGACCTAGGATGGGGCCCACATGCTGGACAAATGCGTGCAAGGATTGTGGACACAGGATCAACTTCAACTGCACATCAACCTAAAAGAAATGCTGGCAGTAAAACTGGCAATCCAAAAGTTCAAACCATTTCTCAGAGGGCCAGTTGATGATAAGGACAGACAACACCACAGTCATGTGGTACATCAACAAACAGGGAGGCACTCATTCATACCCCTATGCAGAATGACCTTGGAGCTGTGGACCCTGGCACTCAGCTACAACATCCAGTTACAGGCAATATTTGTACCAGGGAAAGACAATACCCTAGCAGACATATTAAGCAGAACCACTTCGGATGCCCACGAATGGAAGCTTCACCCGGACATCTTCAAGACCATCTCAAAGAAATGGGGAATGCCACAGATAGACCTATTCGCATCACCTCTCAATCACCAGCTCAAAAAATTCTGCACAAGGACATTCCACCCATTAGCATGGAAAGTGGATTCGCTCTCTTTCAACTGGAAAGGCCTAACAGCATATGCATTCCCGCCTCTTCCTTTGATACACAAGGTACTACTGAAAATCAAGGAAGAACGTCCAAGGAGAATCCTGATAGCTCCAAACTGGCCAAGCAACACTGGTACCCACTACTGAGGAGCATGTCTCGGAACAATATGTGGACAATTCCCCTGATGCCCTTGATGTTAACACAGAACAACTACAGCATCATACATCCAAACCTAAAAACCTTGCAACTGACTGCATGGAACATCACATAACAGCAGCTATTCCAGAACTTTCCCAAAGAGTTAAAGACATTATTCTTGAAGCACGCAGACCTTCAACAAGAAGGAACTATGCTGGAAAATGGAAAAGGTTTGTCATCTGGAGTACGGAAAGAGGAAAAGATGTGTCAAACATAGATATGCCTAACATTCTGGAGTATCTGGCGAACTTCTTCATTCAGGCCTGTCCTACTCCTCCATCAAGATACATGCATCAGCTATTTCAGCAGAATACAGCTTTGATACACCTGTTTTTCGCACCCTTTGCTCAGGCAATTCCTCAGAGGAATCAAGAATGTAAAACCTCCAAGGAAACCACCATTACCAGCTTGGGATTTAAACTTTGTGCTAGAAAAGTTGACACTAGCACCCTTTGAACCAGCAGCAACAGCAGACCTACAACACCTGTCATGGAAAACTGCTTTCCTACTGGCAATCACTTCAGCAAGGAGGGTTTCAGAACTACAGGCCTTAATGGCAGTGCAACCCTTCCTAATCTTCCACCAAGATAGAGTGTCCATGAGGACTAATCCTACATTTATGCCTAAGGTGGTATCCAGACTGTCTTTAAACCAGGCAATCCACCTACCTACCTTCTTTCCCAACCCACAAAACAGAGGGGAAAGAATACTGCATACCTTGGATGTACATAGACAGCTACGCTACTACTTGGACAGAACAAAAATAGCAGAAAGACTGACCAACTTTTTGTAGCCTATGCAACAGGAAGGGAAGGAAAAGCTATTTCCAAACAGACAATCTCCAAATGGATAGGAAATTGCATACGATTCTGTTACTCCTTCCATGGAAAACCAATTCCACAGAACATAAGACCTCATTCTACAAGGGCAACAGCCACTACCACAGCCTTCTTACGAGGAGTGGCAACCAAAGACATTATTGAGGCGGCTACTTGGACCTCCGTGCATACATTTGCCAAGCATTATAATTTGCCTCTATATTCCAGATCCCGAGCAGGGTTTGCCACTGCTGTACTGCAAGGGATCCTAAACACACCATAATCTATTTTTCATCCTCCTCCGCTAGTTGGCTATGGTATTCTACCCACTTGTTATGACTGCAGATGCATCCATGAAGGACATAGTACAGTTTTGTACCTACCATAAATGTAGATGTCCGAACTGGATAGCATCTGCAGTCAGGATTACCCTCCCTCCATCCCCTCTGTGGTACTCCTAGGGTGTTTACCCTTCTAATAGCTAGCTGTTGGGGGGGAGTCTTTTATGGTGTATTTGTTTGTGTATATGTACATACATGCTTATTGTTGTGTTTACCTCTATCTATTTGGAAACATTGGCATCTATCCAAATTTTAGCCTGCAAGAGGGCTACTGGCATCTGGGGCAAGAAACAGAGGAAAATGGCGTCGGCTGATGCCTTTATACCCGAAGACCAACAGTGATGACGTCGGGTGGAGTGCGACATCAGCCGAAGCCGGACCCGGACTTTGGAATCCGGCCGACTGAAGGGCTGCCTGACGACGGGACAACCCACTTGTTATGACTGCAGATGCTATCCAGTTCGGACATCTACATTTATGGTAGGTACAAAACTGTACTTTCTTGGGTGCTAAGCATAATTTCCATAGATGATTGCATACCATTTTCATTTTGTCATTTCAAGAAGACGAAAGTTCCTGATATTCCACCCAGTCAACGGAAACTCTCAGCAGTAGAAATTTCCAGGCTGTTGGAAAGAGAGACATCCATCCTGTCCCTGAAGACTACTTAGAATTTACTCAATATTCATTTTAGTACCAATGAAGACAAGGAATCTCAGACGAATCTTGGGTCTGGGTCACTTAAATCAGTATGTCAAACAGACAAAAGTTCCAGATGGTCATGTTTCAATTCAGTTTGCTTTTGTTGAGGAAGGATGATTGGATGTGCACCATAGAGCTCAAGGAGGCTTACTATTTATTTTATTTTACATTTGTTAACCGGGGGTGTCTGTCTGAGCCAAAAAAGCCCTTTTTCAGCAGAGACCCGGGGAGAAAAGCTCCACAAAGAAAAATTGCAGACACATTTAGTTATTTAGACATGATCAGTATACACACAAATTATAAGAGACATGTTTTTACAGTGGTATGCGGCACATAAACAGTTACAGTGGAGAACAAACAAAAAATATTAATTTTAAAAATAAAGGTAATTAATAGATTTGTGGTGTACAGGTGAAATTTGGAACATAGGTAGAATACATACATAGTACACAGGTACAGTACATACATTGTAGATTAGCCAGTGTTTGTAAGATTGAAAACTATTATCAAGTGCTCTAGATTTAGTATGTATATGTTATCCACTTTCGCTTGCCTGGGGTGCAATCATGACACTGCCAACTTTGCTTGAGATGTTGCCTGATGAGGTCTTTAAAGGAGGCTTTGGATGATGTGTTTTGAATGCTAGTAGGGACAGAGTTCCATTTTTTAGCCACTTAACTACTATATAGTGCATCTCCAAAGCTATTGTAGCTGTTGGTGACTTCTAGTAGTAGTTTGCTTGATGATCTAAGAGGCCTTTTGGCTGAGTGGTGATGTACTAGGTTTTTGAGGGCAGGACACTTATTGGGGAGGTAATAGAATGACAGAGGCAGAGCTGATTGTAGGTTGGGCAGTTCAAGCCAGTGGAGCTGTCTCAAAGCAGTACAGTGATGAGTTCTATATGAGCAATTTGCAGCAAAGTGGGCAATTCTGTTATAGCAGGCTTCCATTTTGCTTAGTTCATTTTGTTGAGATTAGTCAGAATGGGAGATGCATAGAGTAGGGTGGATAGAAGTTGGGAGCGAGCAATGGCTGATCTTGTGTTGTTGGTAAGCAATGGTTTGATACGGTAGAGTAACCCCAGTTTGGCATGTACTGTTTTAATAGTTAAGCTGAGTTGACTATCAAATTTTTAGGTGGGAGTCTATGGTTATTCCCAATAGCTTAGCCTGTGCCACTGGAGCAATTGGAGTAGCATTTGTGGAGTAGATAGTGAATTGACTGTTAGTGTTTTTGTTAGAACTGCTTATAATCATAAGCTGAGTTTTCTTTGGATTGAGGATAAGTTGGGCTTTGTTAAGGTAGTTTTCAACATCAGAGAATGCTAGTTGAGTTGTTTGCAGGAAGATGGGAATGTTTTGTGCAGCACAGATTAAGCTAGTTTAATCTGCATACTGAATTTTAGATGCATGCTGTGTGGAGGTAATTTGTGAAGACTGTGAATAGTAGTGGTCCTAAGATAGAACCCTGTGGGACTCCTATAGTTATGGGCAGCTGAGGAGAGAGAGAATTTTCCATTTTCACAGCTTGGTACCGGTCAGTTAAGTAGCTTTAGAACCAGGTAAGAGCGAAATTTGATAGATGGTATTTTTTTAGTTTGTTTAGCAGGATTTGGTGTGAGACTGTGTCAAATGCTTTTGACATATCCAAAAAAAGAATTGACACTTGTAGGCCTTCATTTCTGAGACGGTTTACTGTGTCTGTGAAGCAGAGGAGGGCTGTAGTGGTACTATGGGCAGGTCTGAAACCATGCTGAGTAGGTGACGGGATGTTGCTGTCTAGGAGATAGTTTAGCATCTGGGTATGGATGCATTTTTCTAGGATTTTGGGCAGGGGGGAGAGTAAAGCAATGGGTCTGTAGTTAAGTTCAGTGGAGGTCCTGCCTTTATGTATGGATGTAACATAGGATATTTTCCAGAGTTTGGCCACATAGTTTTCAACAATTGATCTGTTTATGAGAGTGGAGACTGGGATAGCAATAGCATCTGCTGTGAGTTTCAAGAAAT
The DNA here is from genome assembly GCF_019279795.1 of Protopterus annectens. NCBI lineage: Eukaryota > Metazoa > Chordata > Ceratodontiformes > Protopteridae > Protopterus > Protopterus annectens. Next base: position 537,043,221 of record NC_056726.1, read on the forward strand.
AGCTGGGGAGTAGATTGGCTGCTGTTGATGAGGTTTTTAGTTTGGAGAGCATGCTATTGATTGAAGTGGTGGAAACTGTTTTGAGGGTAAAGCTTGTATTAGTGTTGCTTGTGTTGGGGGGATAGTGAGGAAGGAACTGTCCTGTGATACTAAGGATAGAATTGAGTTCACAAAGTGGGAGTTGAATTGTGTTTCGATGGGAACTTTAGTGTCAGGGGTGGTTGGTTTGGGGGTAGCCTTTTGGGTGGATTTTAGTAGCTGGTTTACATTTTTCCAAAATTTTTGCGGGTTGTGTTGGTATTTAGTTTGTAATGTGTAGTAGGATTTTTTGTCCAGCCTAATGCATTTTTTTGCACGGTTGCGCAGTTCTTGGTACATAGGCTTTGTGTTTCTTTGTTTTTTTTTTTATAGTAAAGCCAGGCAGTGTCTCTGGACTTGAGGATTTGTTTGGTTTCTTTACTGAGCCAGGGGTTTGTAGAGGTTCTAACCTTGATTTTGCACAATGGAGCGACAGTGTCTAGGTGTTGTAGAAATATTTTGTTGAAATATGCTACCGCCTGGTCAAGTGGGAGGGTTTTAGGGGGATCCAGTCACAGTTACAGAGTAAAGTGTTGAGGACCTCAGGAGAGAATTGTTTTGTGTTTCTAGTGGATATATAGTTAGTGGTTTTGCATATGCTTGTTCTACTACGTATAAAGTATATTATGTTGTGGTCACTTAAGGTGTCTGGGAGACTGCCTGTGTGAGGGTACAATGTGGGGTTGTTAGGACCCAGTCAAGGATGGGTTCCCTTTTAGATTTTTTATCACATCTAGTTGGAATTTGGACTAGCTGCTGGTAGCCATGGAGATTTATTAGATTACTTGGTGGTTCTGATATACAGGTGAACCAATCTAGGTTGAAGTCCCCTAGAATAATGGTTTCTTGTGAGTATGTGGAAGAACACCAGGATAAGAAGTCTTCAAGGCTAGCAGGTATATTACCAAGTGGAATATAAATCACAATTGTGGTGATGACCTTTTTAGGGTGAAGTTGAAGTTGTGAGATAAGTATGTCCCAATTATTGGGGAAGGGTAGGAGTTTGGTAATTGACGGACAGTTAAGTTGGACTTGTACAGTAAGGCAGTTCCACTCCCTTTACGAAGTGGTCTGTCTTGTCTAATGATATTGTAACTAGTAGGGGGAACTTTTGAGTTAGATATGTTTTTATTTAGCCAGGTTTCTGTTAAAGCAACTATGTCTGGGGAGTAGTGTGCTATTGTGGCCTGGAGTTCAGGTATTTTATTTTTGATACTTCTAATATTAATATTTAGCATTAAAAGATGGTTGGTTTTGCTGCTGTTGATTTGCCCAGGGATGAAGAAAGTGGGGGTGTTACGTTCTGACATTTGTGTTGGAGCAGTTTGTGTTGGACAGGATGGATTTGGGCTTGGGTTGGGGTGGATATCCCCACTTATGGTGAGCCTGGAGTTAAAATGGTTATACAGATGTTGGAGTTTGGTGAGGAGTGTGAGAAAGTATTGTGTTTTTTTTTGGAGTAGGAATGAGAGCATAATTGGTCCGTTATGTAGTTCTTGAATAACTGTGGGCATATATTATTATAATGTGTGATGTCTGTATACAAGAGTGCATAAATGTAGTGTTGTGCTACTAAGTTTAGGGATATTGCTAGAGTGATAACTTGTGGTGTAAAGAATTATGAGAAGACAGACTAGACTTAGTTGTGTGATAGTCATGGTTGTAAAGTTTAAGTGGTTTCTAGGTTGGGGGGGGGTCTGAATAGGAATTATAGGGTTGCACTATATGTGGATGGGGAAGTAGTGTGGGTGATGTAAAAAATGCCTAGTGGGAATGAGAGTGATTGGGAGTATTTTGTGTGGAGCAAGTTGGTGTGGTATAATGTGATATGACTTGAGCTGTGATTGGTGGAGGTGATGTGAAGGGTGAGCTGTGGGTGTGTAGAGGTAGTGGGGGGCCGGAGGGAATAGGGGGCAGGGCAGGGGAGCGGAGAGACCCCGAGCATTAGCAAGGGCGAACGGAGCGGGGCAGAGCCAACCAAGACAAGAGAAAAAAGTAAGTATTACTTTACAAATCTGAACACTTTAAACAAATTCCTGAGGTCTAATGGCTTACCGGCAAGCAGAATGTAATTGCTGAAGAGCACTTGTGTCCTGGTGGGAGACTAGAAATTTAAAGATGGCTCCATGCTCAGCAGGATTCTAATATAGACTTTGTATTGGGGAGGGAGATAGCACAAGGGGTGTAAACCAGGTGGAATGCAAAGAAACCAGAGAGGCAATCAGTGGAAATCAGTGAAGGCCTCAAACTACCTGTAAAGTGAAGGAGAGAGAAGAGACAGCAACGTTTATTAAGGTTGGGAGTGTGTCTTCACATTGCTGATTAGTAACCAGTTTGTGCACAGATTAGAGTAGGGAGATACATTAGCAATGAAGGGGAATGTATAGAGATACAAATAAACAGGTGGGTCTCCAAGTGATACAAACTAAGGCAGAAAGCACTGAGAGGGCTGCTTGATGGTTAATTTAGTCACAGGGATGTGAATTAAATGTATACTGTCTATTGGACAGTTAGGATTACTGTACTAGCAGAGGGGGAGAGGACACAAGGCTACAACAGTCAGTTTTATTAGCAATCTGAGAAACTACTAAGAAATACTGCTAATGTAATAGCTTCACTCTCATAAAACATACAAGTAGAATGCCTGGGTGGACTGACCCTGCTCTTGAGGCTCAAAATGTATATCCTTGTTTAGTTTGCAGTACTGATTCCTTCTTATACTGTATGGGTGGAGTGGTAGCCGCAGACTGCAGATTTGCTTGAGTGTGCTCGGCAAGCAGAATGTAATTGCTGAAGAGCACTTGTGTCCTGGTGGGAGACTATCATGTGAAGACAGAGAAGCATTCGGGGAAGTTTCCCATTTCTGCCTGGGAGTCCATTATAGATTCATAGCCCTGCCGTTTGGTCTTGCTACAGCCTTCATGGTGTTCGTTAAGCTGATGGCAGTGGTGGCAGCATGTCTTCACCTGCTAGTGTACCATGGTTTCCCATACCTCAATGATTGGCTCCTTACTGCTACCTCCAACAACCTGTTATCGAACATTTGTGACCTTTTGCATCATCTGATGCAAGACCTAGGGATTGCAGTCAGTCTAACCAAAATTCATCATACCCATAGTCGGATAGAATTTATCGGATGCCATCTGGATACAAGTTTATAGGTACTCACTTAACTACTTCGAGTGCTCTCCCTGTGCCTCACAGCCACTCAGGTTCTCCATCACCCTTCTCAGACAAGACTAATTCTTTGCCTATTGGATCTAATCGCATCCACAATTTGCATGGTTCCATTAGTCAGATTTTACATCAGAGTGCTTCAGTGAACCCTAGCAGTGCGGTGGCCCCAAGCCTATCATCCACTTCATGCCAAAATTCAACTCATTCTATTTTGCAGATCACACACATCCTGATAGATAACATCTCCTTCAATGATGGAAGGTTGTCCATTCCTTATGTACCTCTCCAATAGCTGTAGTGACAATGGATGCATCCTTTCTAGGGTGAGGGGACACCTCAAAGAGAAGACAGTCCAAGGTACTTTTACAGTTGCAGATGTATGTTGATTGGCCCATGAATTTATTGAAGTGTATTTTGATTGGACATTAGGCTTTTAAATTCTGAATTTTATCTCATGAATGTTACGATCTGAAGAAGGCATTCTTGCCAAAAGCGCTTATCGGATTTCATTTTATTAAGTTTATTAAAGAGAAGATTTTAACAGTTATCGTTTCCTGGTGGTTACCAAAGTTTTTCAGCATTTGTTTCTTCTTGTTTGGTACCTTTGGCAGCTCTACATTATTGATTTTTACTTAGCTTTCGATGTTCGTGTTTCTCTGTTGCAGTCATTACACTTGGGTTATCCTGCTGGCAGGCTACCCGCAGTCGGCCTGAATTCCAAAGTCCTGGTCCGGCGTCAGTTGCTGTCGCCTCTTCCCTGACGTCAGTGCGCCAGGGGTGTATAAGATGCAGACAATGCCATTTTCTTCAGTTTTTCTTGCCGCATGGTGCCCGAAGCAAAAGCAGTTCGCAAGTGCCGGTCGGCCTACTCCTGAGATTTTCAAATTCAAATTTCAGATCCAAAGTCGTCTTTAAAGCTTAAGTACCCCTTTGGGGAAACTTTTTTCTTGCTCCAGACCGATGTCAGAAAAAGTTAACAATTGTATTTCTTGTGGGAAGCAAATACCTCATAAGTATGTATTCCTTGCCTAGGCCCTGACCACGACATTGCTTGTTGTTGGTTTTGTGCTAGATTTAACCAACACACTAAAGGTCAGTACGATTTTGCCTTTCATTACTTTGGCCGCAGATTCAATTATACAATGCCGGCAAAACAGCCGACAACCTAAAGAACGCAAGGATAAAGACAGGGACAGGCTTCCGAGGTCCAAAACCGACGATGAGGCTTCCTCTAAGCTAGTAGTCAGTTCGCCGGTTCTCAGTGAGGTGCTTTCACAGCCCCTGACACCCGCTGCCTCAGAGCCACAGGCCGCTTCTGACTCCCACGTGGAGCCGACTGGGCCTCTGGAAACTCAAGGTATTGGATCCTCTGAAACTATTCCCTCAGATGGGTCCGGAGCCGCTGTGCAGGCATCGGCTTCTGAGGGTGTTTTCAGACCGACACAGTTATATGTAACGCCATCTTCAGCTTCAAAGCCAAAGACTAAAGCAGCTCTAAAGACAAAGAAACAAGTACAGCATTCTCCAGGACAGACTTCCATGCCTAAAAAACATATGGTAAAAATGGCCGAAGACCTTATTACTTTGATCAGAGGTTCCCATCCCCCTCCTGATAAGAGGCCTAGGCAAGAGACAGAATATGAATCTTCAGATCGGGTTTCCATTTTCTCTGATTCCTCCTCTGATCAGGAATACTCTCTTCCTCCCTATGAGGATTCTGATGCTGAAGAATCTGTTCCTTCAGTTTCTCCTCCTGAGGATTACTCTCTTGGGGAAACCCTGCATACTATGAGGGAGCGCTTCCATTGGGAGAGCCAGGATTATTCAGAATCCAAGAAAAGGCTCAGATTTTCTTTTACTTCCCCAGCACAGGCCCCTTGCTATTCCTCCTGTTCTGGACGTTGTAGATGATGTTTTTTCAGAGTCCGGCCTGTCTCCAGACTCTATACCCCCTGCACCCGTTAAGCCAGACAGGTACTACAGGGTTCCAGACGGTCATAAATTTCTATATAAAAACCCTGCTGCTGATCCAGAAACTATATCTCAGGGTCCTAAAGGGGTTAAGGCTTCCACTGCAAAAAACCCTGTTCCCTCTGATATAGGGATTCTAGAGCTCTGGACAAATGGGGGGAAAAAGTTTACACTTCTGCTACCTTGGCTGTAAGGGCTTTAAATTGTCAGTTTCACATGCTTAAATATCAGCAATACTTGCTGTCACTGTTAAAACAGAAAATGTTGACAAATACTGAATGTGCTGAAAACAAGGAAATGCAGGATTTAATGCATGCAGCTGAACAGGTGGGAAAACATACTTTGCAATGTGGTTTTGATTCTTTGGAGGCCTCTTGTAGGGCCGCTGTAACGGGTTCTGTGATTAGGAGGCATGCTTGGTTAAAGGAACAGAATCTGCCTGATCATGTTAAAGCAAAATTATTAGATGCTCCATTACAGCATGATACTTTGTTTGGTGTTAAGGTAGAAGAGGTGTTGAAGAAAATGGAGGATAAAGTGAAAACTATGCAGACAGTTAAGGATTTCTTACAGGTACAGCCACCTAGATGTAGCAGGAACTGGCCTTCAAAAAATTGGTCCTTTCCAGTGTCAGGCCACAAAGAGAAAGATCCCAGCCCCAAGGCTCATACAGGCCTAAACAATGGGGTGCTTCTACCTCCAAATGCAGAGAAGACAAATCTCAACCTTATAGGAAACAGTCCCAATGACTTTCCTCTACCAGTACCAAGCATTTGCCTTTTGGACGCTCCCTTAGGGGGAAAACTAGCATTTTTTTTCACAAAATTGGCACATGATCACCCAGGACAAATGGGTCTTAAATATAGTGTCTCACGGTTACAGGTTCCACTTTCACACCCTGCCAAAGGCAAAAGGCTTGCCAGACCTGCCACACAATCAATGGGCAGAGGCACAAAAGCAAGTCCCTCATGGACATGAGGGCCATTCAGCGAGTACCACTACAGGAGCAAGGACAAGGATTTTACTCATGTCTTTTCTTGGTACCCAGAAAGGACAAAGCCTGGAGACCAATACTGGACCTGTCTATTCTAAACACTTTTCTGGAAGTTCCAAAGTTCAAAATGTTGACTCTGCAGCAGCTTCTGCACATGCTGGGCAAGAAGGCTTGGCTTGTAACCTTGGACTTAAGAGGAATACCTGCACGTCCCAATCAGACAATCGTGCAGAAGATATCTCAGATTCACAGCTGGCTCAATGCACTACCAATTCTCTGCACTGCCCTTTGTCTTATCTGCTGTGCCCAGGGTCTTCACAAAATGCCTGGCACCAGTAATTGCTTTTTGCAGACAGAGGAATTCAAATATATTCCTACTTGGACGACTGCCATATTCAAGCAGAGAACAAGGACATTCTACTAAAGCATCTGGTGTTTGTAAAAAGACTGCTAATTTGCCTAGGGTACACAGTAAATGAAAAGAAATCAAAACTAGTACCCTCTCAAGAGATAATATTCCTGGGTGCAAGCTTAAATACAACTGCCCAGATGGCCTATCTCACGCCAGACAAACAAAGGCAACTGACTTCTTACTCCGAAATGTTGGCAACAAAGACCCAGTTATCTGCAAGAAAAATTCTGCAGGCTTTGGGCTTCATGGCATCCTGCATTCTGTTAATTCCATATGCAAGACTGCATATGAGGAAACTTCAATGGTATCTAAAAAGTGTTTGGACTCAACATTGCCACAGCCTGGAATAACTTATTACCCTCATTCCCTGCCCTGCAGCAGGAGTTTCGATGGTGGGCACAGGCCTGTTACCACAACAAGGGACAGCCTTTCACTTTACCCACTGCCAGGCAGACAGTAACAACAGATGCATCAGATTATGCCTGTGGGGGGCTCATACGGCAGGAAAATGTATTCGGGGCACATGGCCCTCAAGCCAAAGGCATCTTCATATCAATCTAAAAGAAATGCTGGCTGTCCAGAATGCCCTGACAGCTTTCAAGGATCTACTTCATCCAGGACAACTGCTGATAAAGACGGACAATACTACAGTCATGTGGTACATAAACAAGCAGGGAGGCACGCATTCCTACCCCCCCTGCAGACAAGCCATGATTTTGTGGAGCACAGCATTGACTTGTCAAGTAAACCTGCAAGCACAGTTCCTGCTAGGAAGGACAAATACTCTGGCAGACGAACTAAGCAGAAACCTCATGGATCCTCACAAGTGGAAACTAGATCCACAAATCTTCAGCATAATAACAAGGAAATGGGGATGCCCAGACATAGATCTATTTGCCTCCCCTCACAACTGCCAACTACAGAGATTTTGTACAAGGACTTATCACAAGCTAGCATGAAAAGTGGATGCTCTATCATTTACAGTATATGCCTTTCCTCCACAAGGTACTCCTCAAGGTCAGACAAGAGAAGCCAAAAATGATCCTGATTGCCCCAGACTGGCCACGCTAGCACTGGTACCCAGTCCTAAAGTGCTTGTCTCAAGGCCCAGCCTGGACATTACCTCAAATACCACATTTGCTGACTCAACAAAGCAATGAGATACTGCACAGCCATCTCAGAACCCTAAATCTGGTTGCATGGCGGATAATGTAAACATTCAGGACACACCTCTCTCCAAAGCAGTTATGTATGTTATTCTGGAGGCCAGGAGGCCCAGCACCAGAAAATCATATGCAGAAGAATGGAAGAGATTCTGTGCTTGGAACCAGGCACAAGGAATCGGCATACTTGTACCAAATATTCCTCAGATTTTACAATACCTAACTGAGATGTTGGACAAACTTTGTCTTGGAAAAGCTCCCACTGCCTCCTTTTGAGCCAGCTAATACAGCCGAGATAAAATTCTTATGAAAAACAGCTCTACTCCTAGCAATTACTTCAAGAAGAGTCTCAGAGTTACAGGCATTAATGGCTGTGGAACCTTTTATCATTTTCCATCTGGACAGGGTTTCTCTAAGGACAAACCCAACATTTATGCCTAAGGTAGTATCCAGTGTGGCTCTCAATCAAACCATTCATTTGCCTACATTTTATCCAAATCCCCAGAATAAAGGGGAGAGACTTCTGCATTCTTTGGACATACACAGACAGCTACGCTTCTACTTGGACAAAACTAAAGCTTTCAGAAAGACTGAGCAACTTTTAGTGGCATATGCTGCAGGATCACAAGGAAAGGCTATCTCAAAGCAGACTATTTCAAAATGGATAGGACACTGCATTCGTTTCTGTTATTCACAACATTGGCAAGTCAGTGCCTAAGGGCATTAGGCCACGTTCAACCAGGGCAGCAGCCACCTTAGCATTCTTCCTCAGAGGAGTACCAGCCAAGGATATTTTGGAGGCTGCTACTTGGACTTCAGTGCACACTTTTACAAAGCACTACCACTTACCTCTTTACTCTAAATCCAGAGCAGGCTTTGCCACTGCAGTTCTGCAGGGCCTGTTAGCCACTCCTAATTCTATTTAGACCCAGCTACCCAACCTCAGCTTTGGGATTCAACCCAAGTGTAATGACTGCAACAGTGAAACACTGAACATAGTACAGTTGTGTACCTACCATAATGTAGATGTTCAAGTGTATTCACTGTTGCAGTCCAGGTTACCCCCCCACCATTCCCCTTTTTTTGCTGAGACTTGTTTATACTTCTCTATTCTATACAACCTGTATGGTGTAGTCACTTGTAGATGAAGGAAATGTTTATTTTACTGCATGCATAATCAGTGGCATAAGTTTTTAGCCTACCTTTTTGGGGGCACCTGACATCTGGGGCAAGAAGAAAAACTGAAGAAAATGGTGTCGGCTGCATCTTTTTTACCCCTGGCCCACTGATGTCAGGGAGGAGGTGACAGCAACCGACGCCTGACCTAGACTTTGGAATTCTGGCCGACTGCGGGTAGCCTGCCAGCAGGATAACCCAAGAGTAATGACTGCAACAGGGAATACACTCTAACATCTACATTTATAGTAGGTACACAACTGTACTTTTTTTTGTCGTGCTGCACATGGCGGAGACTACTACTACCAAGATGAAAAACTATTCGTTGTCCAACTTCATGGGTGAGCCTTCTAATCCTTTACTTCAGGTCAGCCTGGCACTCGAAGGAATTACTCCCCATATTCCATAGATGCTGATTTAGTTAACAGCTTCCAGGAGATGTATCGTGAGGTGGAAAATGCTGCATACGGCTTGAAGCGATTACAATCGCAACGATTCCATCTTGAAGCTTGTCTACATCATAAAATCCCAAGAGGTATGCGTGTCAAGTGCTTACCTAGCTACGGTAATACATATCCTGATTTACTTGCCAAATGGCAGCAGATCAATCTTGAGACAAGATGTCCTTCAAGGATGCATCTGCAGTCCTACCATATGGGTTGTCCTGCCTCAGGCAGCCCTTCGGTCGGCCGGATTCCAAAGTCTGGGTCTGGCCTCGGCTGTCGTCGCACTTCACCTGACGTCATAGCTGCTGGGGTATAAAGGCATCAGCCGACGCCATTTTCCTCAGTCTTTCTTGCCGCGCGGTGCCCGAAGCAGAAGCTGTTCGCAAGTGCCGGTCGGTCAGATCCAGAGATTTCTACTACCGAAGACTTCTAAAAAAGCTAAGTACCCCGTTGGGGACTCTTTCTTGCCTCAGCCGATGTCAGACAAAGTAAATAATTGTTTAACTTGTGGGAAACAAATACCTCATAAGGATTTCCACTCTTACTGCCTTCCTTGCTTAGGGGCCCAGACCACGACGTATCAGCTTGTCTAGCCTGTGCTTCCTTCAACCGACGGACGCTTAGACGTCGGTCGGAGTTTGCCGAAGAGTTTTTTGGTCCCGCTTTTGCATATAAAATGCCGTCGGAGACTCCGACTACACAATTAGCTAAAAAGCGCAAGGAAAAGGACCGACACTCGCGGCCCGTGGTTTCGGCTGAAACCACGGTTAGGCCAACCGCGAGTGTCTCGGTTTCGGCTGAAACCGAGTCCTCGGTTCTCCCTTCGGCCGAAAGCATGCCACCAATAACCGAGGCCACACAGGCCATGGCTGAATCGGCTACAGAAATGACTGCTGCAGAAGCAGGTACCCAGGAGTTGTCGGACACTATTCCTTTAGACATCTCTACTCCTGCACGTGGGGCTGCTAAACCCCCTGCTTCTATGTCTATCAAGGCCTTTTCCAGGGCTAAAGCAGCCAAAATTTCAAAGACTTTGCCTACAGAAGCTCCCTCTCACAGGCCTACCTCTAGTTCCCAGATACTCAGCCTGGCTGAGGATCTTATTTCTTTGATCAGGGGATCCCAACCTCACCCAGACAGGGCCTCTCAACCTCCTCCAGATAAGAGGCCTAGGACTGAACCTCTCTCAACAGACTATTCCTCGGATGGCTCAGATATTTCTGACCATCAGGAAGGCCCATATTCACCTTATGAGGATTCTGATGCAGAAGACTCCATTCCTTCTGCTTCCCCTCCTGAAGAATTTTCTTTTGGGGAAACCCTACACTCTGAGGGAACACTTCCATTGGCAGGGCCAGGTTTTTTCAAATTCAAGGAAAAGGCTAAGGACTTTTTTACATTTACCACAGCATAGGCCTTTAGCCATACCTCCTGTACTATCAGTTGTTGATGATGCATATATTGATGCCAGTACTGCCCCTGATTCTCTCCCTCCGGCCCTTGCCAAGCCTGACAGATATTACAGGGTCCCGGACACTCACTACCACTTGTATAAGGCTCATGTTGCAGACCCAGAAACCATTTCTCAGGGCCCTAAAGGTGTTGCAGCTGCCTCTGCCATAAACCCTCTTCCCTCTGAAAGGGAATCTAGAGCATTAGAGAGATGGGGTAAAAAGGTTTATACATCTGCTACTCTTTTGGCCAGGGCCTTAAACTGCCAATTTCACATGATTCAGTACCAGGAGTTTTTGTTAGACCAGCTAAATAAAAAACTGTCCTCTCCTGAACCTATAGACGGTATGTCCCTTCAGGATTTGGTACATAACTCTCAGCAGATCAGTAATCATTTTTTAAAATGTGGCTATGATGCACTGGAGGCTTCTTTTAGATCAGCTATGACTGGAGCAGTGATTCGAAGGCATGCCTGGTTAAAAGAGCAATCCTTACCAGACCATGTTAAGTCAAAACTCCTAGATGCTCCTATGGAGAAACAGTTTGTTTGGCTCCCCTGCACAGGAGGTTCTAAAGAAAGTGGAAGAAAAAGCAAAATCTGTCCAAACAGTCAAGGATTTTTTGCAGGTCCAACCACCGAGGTTTAGCAGAAATTGGCCTTCGAAGAATTGGTCCTTTCCGGACTCCTCCAGAGCACAGAGAGGCAGAAATAGACACCCAAGAGGCAGAGGTCAGTCTAGGGGTGCCTACAGGGGTCGTCAGTGGCAACCCGCCAACTTGAGAAGTGCTGCCACAGCTACGACTACAACCACTTCCACAGGACAGACACAATGACTTGGCTCTGATTCCGCCTACCAGGGAACAACTGGAAGCACCCTTGGGCGGAAAGCTAGCCTTATTTTCAGACAACTGGCATTGCATTACAGGAGACAAATGGACTTTACGAACAATAGACAAGGGCTACAGGTTTCACTTCCACACTCTACCAAAAAAGAGAGGAATGCCAAACCTTCCACCAAGCCAAAAAACAGAAGCTCTAAAACAAATCATCAACTTACTAAGGATGAGAGCAATAGAAAAGGTACCATCTATGAAACAAGGCCAAGGATTTTACTCCAGACTGTTCCTTGTACCAAGAAAAGAAAATCAATGGAGACCTATTCTCGACTTGTCCGCACTGAACACATACCTCATTGTTCCAAAATTCAGAATGCTGACCCTCCAGCAACTTCTTCCCATGTTGGGCAAGGAGTCTTGGCTGGTGACTCTAGATCTCAAGGAGGCATACTTGCACGTCCCTATACGACCAGATTGCAGAAGACACCTCAGATTTCTTGCAGGATCAGAGCATTATCAATTCTCAGCATTGCCCTTTGGCTTATCTACTGCGCCCAGAGTATTCACGAAATGCCTGGCATCAGTAATTGCTCATTGCAGGCTTCAGGGAATTCAAATTTACCCGTACCTGGACGACTGCCTAATACAAGCGGACAACAAGACAAAATTAACAAAGGATTTGGCCAATGTCATACAACTGTTGCAAGCCTTGGGATACACAGTCAACATTCAAAAGTCAAGGCTAGTACCATCCCAAAGGATAACATTTTGGGTGCAGAACTGGATACAACAACTCAGATGGCTTTTCTCACAGAGGAAAAACAAAAGCAACTACCAGTCTATTTCATGGCATTAACAACACAAACTCCGCTTACTGCAAGGAAAGTCCTGCAAGCCCTGGGTTACATGGCATCCTGCATAATATTGATCCCACATGCCAGGCTGCATATGAGGAAGTTGCAATGGTACCTAAGGAATGTATGATCTCAACACAAGCACAGTCTAGAAGCCCAGATTCCAATTATTCCATGCCTGAAAAAAGAATTCCTGTGGTGGGCTCAGGCCTGTCAGATAAACAGAGGATTGCCTTTCCACAAACCTCATCCAAGCCAGACCATCACCACGGACGCCTCAGACCTAGGCTGGGGGGCGCACATGGAAGACAAGTGTATACAAGGCCTATGGTCCCAAAACCAGCTGAATCTACACATAAATCTAAAGGAGATGCTGGCAGTGAAACATGCAATCCAGGCATTCAGACCATTCCTCCAACAAGGTCACCTGCTGATAAGGATGGACAATACCACAGTGATGTGGTACATCAACAAACAGGGAGGTACACACTCATACCCTCTATGCCGGATTGCAATGGACCTGTGGGATTTGGCTCTGAATCTCAACATTCAACTACAGGCCAGATTTGTACCAGGAAAAGAAAATTCACTAGCAGACACCTTAAGCAGAACTACCACGGATGCTCACGAATGGATGCTGCATCCAGATATCTTCAAAACCATAACAAAGAAATGGGGAATGCCAGAGATAGACCTGTTCGCCTCCCCACACAACCACCAATTGAAGAAATTCTGCTCAAGAGTATATCACCCACTTGCCTGGAGGGTGGACTCCCTTTCCTTCAGCTGGAAAAACCTGACAGCATATGCATTTCCACCTCTTCCTTTGATGTACAAAGTCCTACTGAAGATCAGAGAGGAACAGCCAAAGGTAATCCTGATAGCTCCAGACTGGCCAAGACAACATTGGTACCCGCTACTGAGAAGCATGTCTCGGGCACACTCATGGCCTCTACCTGTATGTCCATTACTTCTAACACAGAACAACTACAAGACCCTGCATCCAAACTTGAAAACACTGCAGCTAACTGCTTGGAATATTGAATAAAACAAAATCAACCAGATTTGTCTCAGAGGGTTAAGGACATTATCCTGGAGGCTCGCAGCCCCTCCACAAGGAAAACCTATTCAGCCAAATGGAAAAGATTCCTCATTTGGAGTGCAGCAAAGGGAGAAAATGTCTCATTGGCAAACATAGCACACATCCTGGAATACTTAGCATAACTGTTCCACAATGGCCTGTCCTACTCCTCCATTAAGATTCATGCATCAGCAATTTCAGCAGAGTACAACATGGATCCTCCTGTCTTCTCTCATCCTCTACTCAGGCAGTTCTTGAGAGGAATCAAAAACGTAAAGCCTCCAAGGAAACCACCTCTACCTGCATGGGATCTCAACTTTGTGCTGGAAAAATTAACACTTCCCCCTTTTGAACCAGCAGCAACAACAGACTTACAGTAATTATCTTGGAAAACTGCATTCCTGCTAGCGATCACTTCAGCAAGAAGGGTATCTGAGTTACAGGCATTAATGGCAGTCCAGTCTTTCCTTATCTTCCATCAGGATAGAGTATCTCTGAGAACTAATCCTACTTTTATGCCAAAGGTGGTCTCGAGTATCATTGAACAAAGCTATTCATTTACCTACATTCTTCCCCAACCCACAGAACAGGGGGGAAAGACTACTACACACCTTGGATGTGCACAGACAATTACGCTACTATCTGGACAGAACTAAGGTCAGCAGAAAAACTGACCAGCTTCTGGTAGCATATGCGACAGGAGTGCAAGGAAAAGCAATTTCAAAACAGACAATATCAAAATGGATAGGAAATTGCATTAGATTCTGCTACTCTTTTCATGGAAAGACATCTCCTGAAAATATCAGGCGTCACTCCACAAGAGCTACAGCCACCACTACAGCTTTCCTACGAGGAGTGGCTACCAAAGACATTTTAGAAGCTGCTACTTGGAGCTCCGTGCATACATTTGCCAAGCATTATAATCTTCCTTTATACTCCAGATCCCGAGCAGGTTTTGCAACTGCTGTTTTGCAAGGGATCTTAACTACACCATCATTATCTTAGTGCCTCCTCCCCCAGTTTGGCTATGATATTCTACCCATATGTTAGGACTGCAGATGCATCCTTGAAGGACATAGTACAGTTTTGTACCTACCATAAATGTAGATGTCCGATAGGTATGCATCTGCAGTCAGGATTACCCACCCTCCTTCCCCTCTGTGGTATTCCTAGGGTACTTACGCCTCTTTTAGCTAGCTGGGGGAATCTATTATAGTGTATTTGTTTGTATGTATATATATGTATATATATTTTGCTCTTTACTGTTTGGAATTATCTGCATTTATCCAAATCTAGCCTTCCTAGAGGGCACCTGGCATCTGGGGCAAGAAACACTGAGGAAAATGGCGTCGGCTGATGCCTTTATACCCCAGCAGCTATGACGTCTGGTGAAGTGCGACATCAGCCGAGGCCAGACCCAGACTTTGGAATCCGGCTGACTGAGCAGTTTTACTCCTACTAATCATCCTGCATTAGATTTGTTCTCCCATTTATGTGAAAAAGAAGTAGGTGTACTAAGAAGATCTGGTAATATTGCAGGCTCTTTTCACAATATTTCCAAACAGGAAAAGGAAACATTGGAGCAGAGGTAATATAGTTGTTATGGATGCTATATGGTATAGGAATAAGATGTTAAGGATGTTGGCAGATAACTTATCGAAAACTTAGCAAGAAGGAGGTGGATTTGAAGATATCCCTTGTTCGTAGTGAGTTATATGAAATGCTCATGGAAAGACGTCTTACCAAAGAACTGTATGATTTTCTGGACTCTCTACATCCAACAATACCAACAATACCTACTGTTAGTGGACTTCCAATTCACAAGCATCCCACTGACCCTCCTCTACGTCCCATTGTAGCTGGTAGGGCTTGGATTATGGATTCATTGTCTGTTTATGTTGAGAATGAATTAAAGAAAGTTCTACATATGGCTCCAATGGTGCTGAAAGATACAGGTAATTTCTTATCTGAATTACATTCTAAGTTGCAAGGTGTGGATTCATTTGAAGACTTTATTCTGGTAACACTGGACATTGTTAGCCTGTTTACTGTAATTCCCAATGCCTTTGGATTGCAAGCCATTTGTTCATTATTGAGGGAAATGAACAGTCATCATGAACCACTTTGTTCTTTACTAGAATTGTTTTTAGAGAACACTCTTTTTGTATGGGGATTAGTATTATCTGTAAACATGGGGGGTAGCCATGAGCATTCCCTGTGCTAACGGTTATTTTAATCTGGTTCTAGCATCCTGGGAAAAAGCTTCATTTCTCAATGGGGATAGTCCATGGAAACAATGTTTTTATCTTATGGAAAGGTACTATTGACTAATTATATGCATTTATTAATGGCTGCACTGACTTCCTTGTATTTTAAAGTTCAACATTCACTTGATAAAGTTGAGTTTCTAGATGTTGAAATCTTGTTACATCCCAGTACAGGTCTAAGTACAAAGGTTTATAGGAAACCACCATGGAAGAACCACTATTTGTACCATCTAAGCATGCATCCAGCACACATCTTTGACAATATTTATGACAATCAAGTGGCAAGAGCCTCAAGGCTATGTACTAGGGAAGGATATTTTGACCTAGAGATAAAGAAACTTAGTAATAACTTAAATGCAAGAGGTTATAAGGGCAGTAATTTTGGTCTAAAGGATGATCGTGTGACCCTGAGACAAGGTAGAGGTTGTCCTTTTTTCTCCTCGGAATTGGATTGTAATGAGAGAAGACATCAGTCGTAGCACTGAACGTGAACAGAGTTAACTGTACAATTACTTGTAGCACAGATAATAAGCAGATTCGAGCAGTGATTAAAAGATTCTGGCTGATACTTACATCTGACGACCAATTAAGAAGAATAGTAGGAGACAATCCAAGATTCACATTTAAAAACAAGAAAAATTTAAAGAGACTTGTGTGATGGATGGCTTCACTAAGAAACCTGTATGTCAACCGAAAGGCGCATTTAAATGCCTACGTTGTAAAGCCTGCCCTTTTATCAGCAATTCTAATGTCTTCCAGCATCCCATTACAGGACAATCTCACATTTTTTATGCTTATGCAAACTGCAATAGTCAACACTTAAATCTACTTAGCCACTTGCTCTCATTGTCACGCCTTCTATGTTGGAAAAACAGACCAGCGTTTAAAGGATCGTATAATGAGACATCAAAGAGATATTCGAAATTCTGATCAAAATAATGCTTTGGCCATCCATTGCTCAATAAATCCATCACAAAGTTTTAAATTTCAAGTTGTTTAAGTTATTAATTTAAACGCAAGAGGTTGCGATACTATGAACAGGACTGAAGTCAGGGAGATAAGTTGGATTGTCAACTTACAAGCGAATCATCCACCTTGTCTAAATGTGGTGGTCCCTTTCAAAACTATATTGAAGACCAGATGGAACACTGCTGGACACTAATATTTTTGCAATATTTCTACAATTCTTTACTGGAGAGATGAGTCCTTGTTGAAGTTTCTTGACATGTTCGATTCAATATTAAAGCACATAACCTTTATTTTGTGCAATTGCAATGGCACGCAATTACAATGTTTTAATTGGCTACTCATTGTATAGGTGGCCCTTTAAATGGCTTAGTTACGAAGAGCTGATCCTGGTTATGAATAATAGTCTGGAAGATGTGACTGATGATTGGCACTGAAATTTCTTCACTATTCATTCACTGGCTCTAGTGTTCTAGTTATTTTTCTGCCCATAGTACGTTTATATGTTGTAGGGACTTGGTTTAGTTCCTCCCTCTCTGCGACTGATTTTGTTAATAAAGTACGATCTTTTTAAAATCTCGCCCTTTGAGCTATGAAAAGAAGAAATATATATGCTAATAGTAACTCCTGCCAAAGAAGATCCACAGTTTTTTAGCTGTGCACGTTGCGCTCGTGTTGCTGACTATAGCGCTTCTTGTTTTAGCAGGTTTGTTTTAATTCTCATAGATTACAATAGATAAAGAACTAGATAACAGTCTATGAAGGGAATACTTGGAAAAAGGTGACTTTCGCCTCGTATAATTGGATTTATTGCAATGTTCTGGTTGGATATTCGCTTCACAGATGGCTTCTGAGTGGCGTAGATACGAAATGCTGACTCTGGATAGGACTATCACAATGTGATATGTGATTGGCGATCTACCTATGTGTCTAACCAATGAAATGAAACATTCGTTACCATCTGTCTATTGGTTTTTATATCCTGATACTGGTTCTTATTGGCCAAGACATATGAGCTAGTGCTGTAATTTTCTCAATTATTTATCTATTGTTATAGCGTTCCAAAATTATTTTTCTGGTCATGGTATATTTATATTTGCTGTAGGAACCTGGCTTAGCGCCTCCATCCCTGCGATTGACTGTCACCAAAGCACAATCTTTTAAAACTCACCCCTTGAGCTATGAAAAGAAGAAATGTATCTGCTAAAAAGTAATTCCTGCAAAGGAAGACACAGTTTTATAGCTGTGCATGTTGCGCTCGTATTGCCATGGCGCTTCATGTTTTAGCAGAAAACATATAATAGGTAAAGAATTGGATACCAATCTATTAAGGGAATATTTGGAAAAATGTGACTTTTGCCTTGTATATTTGCATTTATTGCAATGTTTTTGGTTGATTATCCATTTCACGGATGGCTTCTGAGTGGCGTAAATATGAAACTCTGACTCTGGGTAGGACAATCACAAAGTGAGATGCGATTGGTGATCTTGCCTATATGTCTAACCAATGAAATGAAGCATTTGCTATCATCTGTCGACTGGTTTCTAAAGATAGGGCTTTTGGTCTCAATATGGCAAATTTGTTTGCAACTCCTAGAGATTGGTGGACCATTCGTCCTTCCTTCTGTTATTGGTTTATTTTAAATGCATACTAATTTGGCACTGAACTTGGAGGGGCAAATTGGCTGACAATTTATTTAGCCAATGTGGGAGAATATGAGACGCTACCTTGAGTGGCTATATGCGATGACAATTGAAGTATGTTGATTGGCCCATGAATTTATTGAAATGTATTTTGATTGGACATTAGGCTTTTAAATTCTGATTTTTATCTCATGAATTTTACGATCTGAAGAAGGCATTCTTGCCGAAAGCGCTTATCGGAATTCATTTTATTAAGTTTATTAGAGAGATGATTTTAACAGTTATCGTTTCATGGTGGTTACCGAAGTTTTTCAGCATTTGTTTCTTCTTGTTCGGTACCTTTGGCATCTCTACATTATTAATTTTTACTTATTTTTCAAAATTAGCTGGACTGAGATTAACTTCTTCCCTTCCAGAATTCAGTGGTAAAAGATACATTTAATCAGTTATAATAATACTGTCTGACATAAATGTATATCTCTTTTCTGTCCAGCAGGACCCACTGATGATGCGTTTTTAACACAAGCAACTTTACAAATACATTTCTAACACAAGTATCTATACAAAACAATGTGATAGTAAAATGACATAAAATTCTTTACAAAACTCCAGATAGCTATGCTGACATATGTTGCACATGCACTGCCCTAATCTCCCTGCCACAGATGATACTAGCCCATATCATCAGAGCAGTCACTTCAGCCAAATGGCTTTCAAAAATGCAAGCCCTTGCCTGAAAGCCCTTATATTTGACCTTTCACAAATAGTTTCTTTAAGAACTAATGCAGCTTTCCTTTTCATGGTGGTATCTGAGACTTATTTAAATAGGTCAATATACCTACCAGACTTTTTTTTTTTCCACGGTTCTCGAACAAAGGTAAATACAGCCTACATATGCTGGACATTCATTGCCAACTTAGGCTCTACCTTCATAGTATCAAACCATTCAGGAAGTCAGATTAATTATTTGTGGTGTTCTCAAAACGTAAATTGGACAAAACAGTGGCTAGGGTTACTCTGACTAGATTGTTATCCAAATGCTTCTCATTTGTTTACGACAGAGTTTTTCTTTACAATCTTAATCTAATGCTTACTCCGTTAAGGGCACTAGCCACTTCAGCAGTTTTTGCCAGTAGACTACCTATTGATATTTGCAATGCAGCTGCTTAGCCAACAGTTCAAACCTTCATTGAAAGCTGGATGAGCAGTCTAGATTGTTTATGTTCTGTTTCCACCACCCTCAAGAATGTTCTTAGGTAAGTAAGTACACAGGTAAGTACAAGGCTAACTGCCCTTGTGAACCATTTTATGCCTGTCCAATTTAGAGAGAATCAAACTCTATACTTTTTGTTTGTGAGGTAAATGTCTTAACCATTGTCATCTCCAACCCTATCTTTGATACTACCAGGGCCTGTCAGCTTGGGAATCTGTCCCATAGTTGAGTCTGACAAAAATAAACAACATTGAATATAAAAGTTATGTACTTAATATAACAATAGATCCATGTTTCCTGATTTTCATCTAGTTCAACTTCCCTTCTGCCTGTCCCCTTCCATATTGACACTAATGGGCTTCGGGTGACCGAGATGTCTCTGGCATATCCTGTGAGCAGTCCTTCCTGCTTTATTCATGATCCTGCCATTTGTTCCTGTCTTTTGGATTTAGTGTTAAACATTCTATATGATTAGTACACACAGATATTAGTTTAGATATGGATAGTATGTCTTTATGGGGGGGAGGCAATTCGAACTGAGGTGGAGTTCAGGAGATTATAGGTAGGGGAGAAATCGGCACCCTGGAACTGAAGAACTTCAGAATCGTTGCTGAAGCTGGATCTATTCAGATCCCCCACCTCTTAGCTGAACCAGACAAAAATCAGATGACATGGCTCTGTCATTATAGTAAGTACATAACTTTCATTTAAACAGTGTTCATTTGAAGACATGTCTGTTAGTAAAGATGATTTCCTTACCCTACCTAGAAAATTATTACATGTTGTTAATCTTGGCACTCAGAAATCCTTACCTGAAAACTGATGTCAGCAGTGTTATTTCATAAGAAGACTTCTCAAAGGATTCTGACATGCAAGGACAGAGCTTCTTTTCCTGCAGATTCCCAAACTCAGTTGTCTGATTCAGAGGAAACTTGGTCCTCACAGCATTCTCTAGAGGAATTTTTCTTTCCTTAGGCAATGGCCAGGATGAATGAGGTGGTGTTTTGGGGAGTAAATGGTTCTCTCTCCCCAGAATTGAAGAGATGATATATGATGTCCTGTGACTGAAATCACTGATGTAGTATTCCTTATATATGGGTTTTTCCATATTAACATCCAGCTTGGTTACCAAGGCTTTACCCTCCTGAGGTTGTACGTCTGACAAATGACCTCAGCATGTAAGTGTAAGGTTATATAGATGGATGTATGAGCGTGCATCCTCAGACTGTCTTGCTACCAGCCCAAAAGCAGGTTGTCCATCTGTCAGACTAATCACTGTTTGGTTGTTGGTACTGTTGCTTAACTAGATTGTTTTCTCAGATAAGTGCTCCATTGGAGAACCTTCCTTTGCTTTTTTTTTTTTGCTTATGCTATTTTTCCTCAGATTTGTTCATGTCAACTAGGAGGGGTAAATGTGAGTGCTGTAGACAGATTTCATACAAGGACTTGCACACAGTGCATTTTCTGTATAAGCCTGGAATACAATCATAAATCTTTCTCCATTTCTCAAGTCATTTGTTCCCAAAACCCTTAGGTCAAGGCTTCACTGTCAACACCTTTCTGGAGACTTGGCATCTGAAAGTCCTGGCCCAGTCTGCATGTTCCTGAGGTTAATTTCATCTGGGAAGGGCAAGTGACTTTGTGGACGTCAGATTCTACACAAAGCTAGCCACACTCAGTGTTTGTTTTGCCTATGGTCCAAGCACAATTACAAGTCTTGTGCAATTTGCCAGGTGTTTGTCCCCAGAATGCTTTGTAGTAGTTGTCGGCTCTTAACATTTACCTCGAGAATCAATGGCTTAAAAGACTAGCTTTTGGTAGAGAGGGCCCCGTGGGTCCATCCTCTGAGCCACTGAAGAAGAAGGCCGAAAAGATCAGGCCCAAATCTTCGACTGTGCCTCTGGATCCAGAATCTTCTCTCGAGGCCAGTGTAGGTCCAGAGGCCCTTGTGATCTCTGGGTTCCCAGCCTTCAGTGGGTACCATTTCTGAAGCCATTACATATGGTGCCACTACCACATCCACAGAGGCATCGCAGACTTCCTTTCAGGATGCTAAGGGGGAACTGCGGCCCACTTCTTCGGATGTACCTTGTAGTGCCCTTCCAGCTCCTCTGTCTCAAGTTATTCCAGCGTCCACCAAAGAACCTATGCCTACATCGGCTATTTCCTTATAGCCTGGCAACTTGAGGGTGGGATGGGGTTCTACCTTGTAAGACGAAAGTAAAACAAAAACATGTTTCCTCTTCCCAGGATCCTCCCCAAGGTTGACGAGTCTTATCACAGGGAATCCTTAATGCCTTCCTTGCTGTAAATCTATCCACTGTCAAACCTTCCCTTTCTGTTCCTTCCACCACTCCTAGGAGATCAGTAGATGAACAGGAGGCTTCTGGAGAAGAAGAAACTTCATCAGATGAGTCATTAATTTACACATCTCAATTAGTCACCTCTAGACTATTTCTCCCCTGAATTAGATTCTAGCCTCCATTACCCTCAAACATCCCCCTTGTACGCCCTACTTTTCTGGATGCCTTTCTTTCAGTGTCAAAGAATCCAGATTCTCAATCTCCAACCCCTAAAAGACCTGACAGATTCTGTAAAGTCCCTGAGTATAGCAAGATTTTATTTAAATGTGCTCCAACAGTTCCCGTATTTATTTCCCTTTTTGCAGACAAACATTCTAGACTTCTTTCCTCCACTAATCTGCTCCCTTCTGACGAGGATAGTAAAATGATGCAGAGGATAGGTAAAAAAGTATATACAATCCTCTACCCTGGCTATCTGAGCTGTCAACTACCAGACCCACATGTCGAAATATGTTCTGGCCTTGTTTACCCAAGCTTCATGGCTAATGTCAGACACTCCTGAGTCACCAGCCAAGGCTCAGCTTGCCTCTTTACTATATGCCTCATCCCAGGCACTTAGACATTCAATTAAATGCAGTTATGAAGTAGATGAGATTTTAGGTAGATCAGCAGCTTTGGGTTCTGTCCTTAGGCGGTATTCATGGTTAAGACTCCAACCTTTCCCTAATGATATCAAGGCTGAAATTATGGATGTACATCTGGACAATGATGCCCTCTTTGGTGCTGATGCTGCAGCCCTTTTCAAGTCCCTACATGAAAAGGGAAGGAAATGAAACACATCTTTGTGTCTCTAGTTCCTAAATACCACAGAAATTATCCTTCCAAGACATAGTTTGCCAGAAGAAACAACACAGTTCTCCTTCCCATAAGAAAGGGGCTCACAGACCGGGATCTTCTAGACCTCAGCAAACCCCTGCTCAAAAGACCACCTTTCCAGACAGGCTGGGTAGTCTGTGACTACCTGGAAAATCTCTCAAACATCCCCCTTTCCCACCGCCTATCTTCGTCTCTTCCCTCCCCTCTTGGACAAGTATCTCCGCCAAGTGGGGTCTTTCCATTATCCAAAATGGCTACTACATGGTATGGAAATCTGTCCTTCCCTCCATGAGCATTCCACAACCTCTTCGTTGTTAGGTTCATCTCTTCCCACAAATCCTTTAGTACTTGCCAAATGAAGGGACCATTCAAAAAGTCCTACCACTACAAAAAGGAAAAGGGTTTTATTCAAAGATGTTCCTAGTTCCCAGAAAAGATGGTCCATGGAGACCAGTCTTAGACTTCTCACATCTCAACCTTTTCCTCAAAGTGCTAATTTTTTGTATAATCCACAAAAACAAACCAAATACACCAAAACAAAAGCTGGTGCCTGGACCCAAAGCAACTATTCACAAGATATCCAATAAAAAATGCCAAACTTTTAAAATTCGAACACTTTAATGGTGGAAGAGCAATAAAAATGTTTGTTTTTACACCATTAAAGTGTTTGAATTTTAAAAGTTTGGCTGTTTTTATTGGATATCTTGTGAATACGTGCTTTGGGTCCAGGCACCAGCTTTCGTTTTGGTGTATTTAACTTTTTGTATGCTCACTCTACAACCTGTGTTCCCTCTTCTGCTTCCCCAGGCCTTTCTAGTCGCTCTGGACATCTAGTATCCATACCTGCAGATCCCCATTCATCCTCAGTACAGGATGTTTTTGCACTTTTCTGTTGCTTCCTCACATTTTTAGTTCTGTGCTTTATCCTTTGGACTCTACAGCACCAAGGATATTCACAAAATGCTTAGCTCCTGTCATTGCCTTCTGCATGCTTCAAGGAATACTGATCTATCCTTATCTGGATGATCTGCTAATTCAAGCAGTTCATCCAGACAGTCTGAAGGAACACTTAGTCTTCACTATCTCCCTTCTCCAAGGCCTAGCATTCACCATAAACTCCAGCAAGTCTTCTCCCAATCCTTCCCAGGATTAGATTTTCTTAGGATGCAAACTAAGGACATATTTGATGATGGCTTTTATCCCTCCTCTAAAAGTGCAAACTCTGCTCAGCTACTTCTTTCAACTTCTCCCCTTAACTTCCATCTCTGCCAGGGAGTACTTGCTTATACTGAGGTTCATAGCATCACGTATTCCCATGCTACCCCTAGCCAGACTTCATGTGGAAAATCCAGTGTTTTTTAAAAAACAATTTGGAGCCAGCATGCCCATCCTCTGGAATTTGTACTCTCTGTTTTCTCATGCGTAAAGAGAAATACACTGGTGGGTTCAACAGTTTCAACTGAATCCAGACCTTCCCTTTCAGCAGCCAACTCCAGTTCAGGAACTCTACAAGGTCGCCTCAGTCTTGGGATGGGGAGCTACTCTGGGTCACTTAAAAGTCTAGGGCCTTTGATCTCCCTCAATCAAGAAGCAACATATCAGTGTAAAAGAAATGAGGGCTTTGGTTCTAGCACTCCAAGCCTTTCATTCCTCCCTACTCCCAAGAACCCTGAAGTTCTTCACAGACAATACAACAGTTCTATGGTATGTGAACAAACGGTGCACCAAGTCATACCTGCTTTGCAGATTGGCCCTTCAAGTCTGGGAGATTGCCTCTCAAGAGAAGGTCTCTTTGTAAACAGTTTATATTCCTTCAGCTTAAAATGTGCTGGCAGACACACTCACCAGGTTCATGACACAAGCCCACAAATGGATGCTTCACAGGAATGTGTTTCTGGACATTCTCCACCAGTGGGGGTACTACCCACTGGTATGTAAGGTAGATAACCTGTCCTTTTCATGGAAGGTGATGTTTCTTTATGCATTCACCCCTTCTCACTCATTCAGAATGTCCTACTGTAAATATAGCAAGACAAACCAAAACCCTTGCTGGTGAATCATTTTTGGCCAAGACAGCACTGGTTCCCTCCTCTTTTACATTTAGCCAAGGCCAGTCATCACAAGTTACCACACAGGGTGGATCTTCTCACACAAGACAAGAGATTGCTTATCCATCCACATCTTGCCTTGCTTGAATCTAACTCTGTGGGTGATAGGCTTTTGATCCCTTTCCAACACCTTTTTTCTGAGGACGTGCTTCTAGTCCTGCAGAAGGCCAGGAAACCCAACACTAGGAGACTTGACCCTGACCTGTCCTTCCTTCCTGGGATTTAAAGTTTGTCTTTGAAATGCAGCTTCAGGCTGCCTTTGAGCTTGCAGTGTCAGCTTCCTTAAAATTTTTCACATGGAAAACAATCCTGTTAGTAGCCATCACTTCTGCTAGAAGAGTTTCTGAACTCCAAGCGCTTATGGCTTGCCAACATTTTCTCATTTTACACAAGGGCAGGGGCTCTCTTTGTACTAACCCTTATTTCATGCCTAAGGTGGTTAATGTCCCTAAACCAATCCAGTCATCTGCCCACCTGTTTTCCTAACCATAAAAATCCCAGTGAAAGGGCTCTTCATTCCCCTGAATATGCACAGACAACTCAGATTTTATCTGGACAAAACCAAATCTGTAAGGAAATCAGAGCAGTTTCCTTCCATTCCAGGACACTGGGAAAACCTGTCACCAGACAAACTATTTCCACTTGGATTTCTAAGGCAATTTCATTCATGTATGTATCCCATGGAAAAGACACACTAGTAAAGGCTCACTCCACTGGAGCAGTAGCCTCTTCAGGGGCTTTCTTCAAAGGTCTGGACACTGCATCTATTCTGAAAGTAGCTACATGGTCCTCTGTCCATACTTTCACCAAACATTACAAACTGGACACTGTTACCAGGTCCAGAGCAGGATTTGCTAGGGCAGTCCTGCATGGAGTTTTAGAAAACTCCTCTGCTTCATCCTTCCTTTCCTTCCATGAGCTGTGATACTCCCCCTCAGGTTATGAATACTGCAACATAGGAATAGAAGGACATAGAATATTTATGTAAAATTTTGCAATAACCATAGATTTCCTTCATTTCCATGTTGCAGTATTCTATCCCATCCTCTTACCCCCTCGGTACTTGCTGTGTTTTGGATGATGTATACCTCATATCCTTGGACTGGTGTTCTGATTGGGGCATTCCGTTTTGAGGAATGGTATGTGCCGATGTCACCTTTATGGCCTACGTTGGCTGCCTTGCTATGTGCAACATTGCAAGTACCATGCAGAAGCAAAAGTCTTTTGTATACTGGCCAGACGTTCAGGTCACCTAGGCTGGGGAATCCCTCGTTATGAATACTGCAACATGGGAGAGAAGGACATCTGTGGTTATAGTAAGATTTTACACCACTGTTTAGTTACAAAACTCCAGCTAGCAGTGGTGACATATGTTACACATGCAGTGCTCTGATCTCCGTGGCACAGATAGCACTACCTCATATCAGAGCAGTCACTTCAGCCAAATGGTTTTCAGAAATGCAAGCTCTTACCTGATAGCCCTCATATTTGTCCTTTCACAAAGACAGAGTTTCTTTAAGAACTAATGCATCTTTCCTTTCCAAGGTGGCATCTGATACTTATTTAAGTCAGTCAATATACCTAGGTTAATACAGCCTACGTATGCTGGACATTCATTGCCAGCTTAGGTTCTACCTTCATATTGTCAAACCATTCAGGAAGTCATATTAATTGCTTATGATCTCAAAACCTAAATTGGACAAAGCAGTGGCTAGGATTACTCTGACTAGATTATCATCAGAATACATCTCCTTTGTTTACAACAAAAAGAGCTTATCTTTACAATCTAAACCTAAAGCTCATTCCACAAGGGCAGTGGCCACTTCCAACAGATTTTGCCAGTAGACCACCTCTTGATATATGCATAGTGGCTACTTGGCTAACCGTTCATACCTTTGTATCTCATTGAAAGCTGGGTGAACTGTCTCGATTATGTTCCTCTTTTGTTTCCACCATCCTTGGGAATGTTCTTCCTTGATATTACCAAGGCCTATCAGCTGGGAAATCTGTCTCATAGCTGAATCTGACAAAAATGGACAACATTGTATATGAAAGTTATATACTTACCATAATCATATGTCCATTTTGCCTGCTTTTCATCTGGTTCATCTTCCCTCCCACCTGTCCCCTTCCATGTTGACACTAATGGGGTTCAGGTGGCAGAGTTGTGCCTAGCATACCCTGTCTGTGAGCAGTCCTTCCTCTTTTGTTCATGACCCTACCATTTGTTCCTGTCTTTTGGATTTAGTCTTGAACAGGGGTTATGATTAATGTACACATATATTAGTTTAAATATAGATATTATATCTTTATGGAGGAGGGCAAACTGGCAAACTCGATCTGAAGTACTGAGGTGGAGTTCAGGGAATTGTGGGTATGGGAGAAGTCAGCACCCTGAAACTGGAAAACTTCAGAATCAATGCCGAGGCAGGATCCATTCAGATCCACCACCCCTTAGTTGAACCAGACAAAAATCAGACAATATGGATATTTATTTAGTTTATTTTTTATTTATTTTACATTTGTTTACCGGGAAAGTCGGACTGGATATATGTCCATTTTCAGCGGAGGCCCGGGGAGAAAACCTCCAGAAAGCAGAGTATAAATACATTAGGAACAATAGAAACATTTGGAGATGAGTATAATGTGCAATTTTCAGTAGGGTGACAAAAATGGATAAAACATAGTAGACAACATCAAAGTCATGCGGCTTCAATTTCAGACAATAATACATGGAGTTATGGGCTAAGTCACTTCAAGAATTCATACACTTATTAGAGTATAAGATTGAAATGCTTAGGGAGAGTTTGCAGGAACAGCGGATATATCATTATGGAAAGTACATAACTTTCATTTAAACATTGTTCATTTGAAGACATGATGCCTGTTAGTAAAGATGATTTCCTTATCTTGGCTAGGAAGTTAAGGGTTGTTAATCTTGGCACTTAGAAATCCTTACCTGAAAATGTCAGCAGTGTTATTTCTGAAGACGACCTATCAAAGGATCCTGATATAGACCTGGAAGGAGCGTCTTTTCCTACAGATTTCCAAACCTAATTCTCTTCAGAGGAAACATGGTCCTCACAACCTTCTCTAGAGGAATCTTCCTTTTCTCAGACAATGGCCAGGGTGAATGAGGTGTTTTTGTGGGAGTAGATGCCCCAGCCCCCCAGAATTGAAGAGATAATATGATATCCTGTGACTGATATCACTGATGTAGTTTTCCTTACATTTGGGTTTTCCCCATTGACATCTGGCTGGGTTACCAAGGCTTTACCTTCCTGAGGTTGTACGTCTAAAGAATGATCTCAGCTTGTAAGTGCAGAGGTATATAGATAGATGTATGAGCGTGGATCCTCAGACTGTCTTGCTTCCAGTCCAAAAGCAGGTTGTGCATCTGTTAGACTGATCACTGTTTTGGTTGTTAGTACCATTACTTAACTAGATTGTTTACTTAGATAAGTGCCCCATTGGCGAATCTTCCTTTGCCTTTTTTGCTTATGCTATTTTTGTTCAAATTCGTTAGATGTCATCTAGAAGGGGTAAGTGTGAGTGTTCTAGACAGATCTCATACAGGGACTTGCACACTAAGTGCCTTTTCTGTCTAAGCCTGGAATACAGTCATAAATCCTTCTCCATTCGTCAGTTATTCATTCATTCCCAAAACCCTTAGTTCAAGGATTTATTCTGTCAATGCCTTTCTGGAGACTCTGCATCTGAAAGTCCTGGCCCAGTCCAAGATGGCAAAATCCTCATCCCTGTGCATTCCTCTTCCACCTAAGAAGCTTAAGAGGCCCAGAGCTGATGCACTGTACAATGTTTCAGACTGTGATGTACTCGCTGAGTTTGCAGAACTTGCAGTATATCAAGTTACCTCTCAGTTGCCTGCTATCGAGACCTAATTGGTTTCTGGTATGGCTCCTGAGGCCTTCCAGACTGTGGATACATTTGATGAACCGTGACTTATCATTTCCGAGGGTCCTCATGACATCCCTCAAATATTAGTTAGGAAAGATATTCTAGGTACATTAATAGAAATTAGGCAGGGTTGTGAACCTCCGCATCGCATCCAGGTGGACATCACGCACAGGACGAAGAAACAAAAGAGTAGACACGTAGTCTCTCCCTCAGCACCAGGGAAAAGGAGTGGATGAATTTCTCCCAAGGGATTGTTTAAAGTAGTTGTGGCTTTTAAACTTCCCACCTTTGGCTCTTCACAACCACAGGCTACTCCTTAGAAACCTACCTTGGTATCATAATCTTCTGACAAAGAATAATATGATTCAGATCACTCTGTAGAGTATTCTACTCAGCTGCACCCCCCTGGATAGATCTCTTTGGACAATGAGGACTTCCTGTCTCTGGATTCCATTATTAAGGAAGCTTCTTTTGGGGAGACTATCTAGAACAAGATAAAACAGTTTGAATATTAATCCACTCAGCTCTGACGTACAGAAAGGGTACTGCAGCCTCTTGGAAATGGGTACTACTCCTCCTTTCTCAGTCCCTCCTACTCTTGAGTCTTTCCAAGAGACTTTCCAGTCCACCTCTAAAGCGCCTGACTCTCAACCACCAGCTTCTAAAGAATACTTGTACAATAATCCTGTGGCAGGGTCCATCTGCAGTCTGTCTTGCCTCAGATAATCCTCCCAAGCTCTTGCCCAGTGAAAATGCTCTACCTACAGACAAAGACGGTAGGGCTATAGATAGATGGGGAAATAAGGTATACACCTCTTCAACCCTTGCTTTTAGGGCAGTTAACTACCAGACTAAAATGATTAAATATTTGATTTCTGTATTTCAGTCCTTGAACGAAGTTAAGCCAGACCCTGCAACTGCAGAATCAAAGTAACAAATGCAGAATATACTTTCCCAGGCCATTCAAATAGCCAGACACAGCATTAAATGCTGTGGATGCTTCTTCTAGGGCAACTACTGGGCCTGTCATTGGTGATATGCCTGCTTTCATAGCTAGCCTGTTCCTGAGGATCTCAAATGAAAACCTTTGAACTCCCCCTTGGACAAAGATCTTATGTCCTTGGTCTGCCAGTCTGTTCACAGTTCTGCAAGACACCAAGGTAAGACTATGAAAGCTTGCAAGCAGATTCTACTCTCATTTTCCAGATATAATAGGAACAACTTAACTAAATATACATCCTTCCTTAGAAGAGACCCCAGGACATATCAAAGGCCAAGAAAACACCCTAGGAAAAGGTACTGTAACAAACCTCATATGGAACCTCCATCTGGGAGATCTCCCTTTGAAAATAAAAATGTGATTGTCTTTGCAGCACCCTTGCCTTCAGAGTGTCACTCTGCCTCACCCAGTAGGAAGCTATTAGGACAGAGAAATGGGTCCTGTACATCATCAAGGACTGTTATGCCATATCCTGGGAAAATATTCCCTTCTGAAAGGCATGCCACATCATCCTCATAACCATCTTCTACTCACCCTCATTTTTCAGGGCCTTCTGAATCAGGGCACAATTTAACAAGTCCCAAAAGACTGCAAAGAAAAAGGATTTTACTCCAAAATTGTTCTGGTGCCAAGAAAAGGATGACAGTGAAGATTTGTCCTAGACCTTTCTCTTTTAAACACGTTCCTGAAAGTAAAAACATTCAAAATGCTCTGTCTTCCCAGTCTCTTGCTTTTCATTCTCCCCAGGTTTCCAGGCCATATCTTACAACTCTCCCAACTCCTCTTTTCCATCTTAGAAACAAAATAAACAATCCCTGCCTTCTCATCCAAGCAGGGAAACAAAAAGAGATGGCAGGGGTGGAATAACAGGAAACAAGAAGCTTTTCCTAAAAAGGGACAGTCTAATACTTCAGAATGAATACTGCAGCATTCTTCCCTCTCTCCCACCCCTCCTGCCCCTTTCTCTCAAGATATGTCCCAGAAACTGCCTCTCTGCATTCTCCTTTGGCAAAAGATTGGTCTGATGTTGTCATTTCCGTTTATTCAACTATTGGGTTCTGATCCCATCCTGGAATCCAACTCAGAATGCTTCTTCCAGATTGTAGAACACTGAAACTCTTGAGCTCCTCCCTTTACCCGTAATGCCCTAATCACCCTACATAACTTGGATAACGTTTGCCACCCTAAAGTTCAAAAGTAGATGTGAAACATTAGAGTGAGATTTGCTATTTTGTGAGTTGGTCTTTTTTTCCTTACAATCTCAATAATTTATATGTTCTTGACTCTTTCCTTTAACTGATTACATCTGTAATTATGTTTGTATACTTTTGCTTTTAGATTAACTTTAATTACCATTGCCTGGTATACTGTATCCCTTGTAGTACTTTTCAGTATTCCCTCTCTAAGGCTTACTATTGTTGGTATTTTCTCCTTTTCTCTCTTGAATTTTGTAATATTAAAAAAAAAAAAGAGGAGGAAAAAAAAGTTTTTAGCTTCCATATCTTTGGATTTTCTTCTTTTTTTACAATGTCTGATAGCCTTCAGGGTTTAAATAATGTGTGACTTTTTGCCACAAAATTCCTAATTTTGATGCACATTCAAAGTGCATGTATTGTTTAGCACCTTCCCATGTTGACTCACTGTAACATTTGTAAGGGGATGATTTAATTCCTGTGCCTTAATTGACTGTAAGAACCTGCATCTATGGCCTCTGGAGCTCAAACCCCTAAAAGGTTAGAGAAAAAAGGAGATTCTCATTCAAAAGAATCTCGTAAGAGATCTTCGGATTTGACAACAACTGCAGCTTTCGCTTTGCCTCAGTGCCTCCTCTCGCTCAAGTTAAAAAGTCAGATCCAAGACCTAGATCTGACAAATCCCTCCCAGATACATTCACCTCAGGTATTGTCAGAGCCAGTTACCTCTCAGCTGCCATCGTCCTTTTTGGCTTCTCCTCATCCTCTGTCAAGACCTTCATCTATAGCATAATTCATTTGATGATCTAGGATTTTATCCAAATCTGATATGGACAGGATAAGGAAGTTTCTCGGGATGAAGATAGAAATGGGAGTTGTTCTGGCTCAACTTCATTGGTTAGTACCACACCTCTGATATTAGCTCCTTCTCTGATCCGACCTTCTGTTTCCAAGCCATCGGATCCAAAGATGTTCTTCATGTTTCACTGTTGCAGTCATCACATTTGGGTTATCCCTGCCTGGGTAGCTCTTAGCCGGCCCGAATACCAGAGGCTTAGTATTTTTGCATCGGTTGCTGTCACTTCAGGACTGAAGTCAGGTCATCAGTAGTATAAAGAAAGGCAGCTGACACCATTACACCAGTCTTTCTTGCCGCGGAGCCTGAAGCAGTAGCAGTTCGCACAAGTGCTGGTTGGCCGCTACCTGAGGTTTGTCTTCCGAATTGAAGCTGAAGTCTTCTAAAGCTAAGTACCCCATTGGGGATCCTTTTTTCTTGCACTAACCGATGTCAGAAAAAGTTGACAATTGTCTCGCCTGTGGAAAGCAAATACCACACCGAGACTTTCATTCTTACTGGGTCACTTGCTTAGGCCCAGACCACAAAGTCTCCCGCTATCGCTTTTGTGCTTTGTTCAACAGCAGAACTATATGTCGTCGGGCCCTTATTGTAGCTAGATATTTTCGCTTACAGTCCTCGAATTCCGATATGGCTTCAGTAAGCCATCCAACAGCAGATCTTCCAAAAAAATGTAAGGAATAAAGACAGAGATAGACCGCACAGGTCCAAACCTACCAATGATGCTTCCATTAAGCTAGTTGTCAGTTCTCCAGTCCTCAGTGAAGCTCTTTCTTGCAGCCCCTGATGCCCACTTCTTTGGATTCGCAGGCCACTACTGAGACCCTTTCGGAGACTGGTATGCCGCAAAACTCTTCTTCGACTAAGGATCCTGCAGTTGTCTCTCCCTTGGGTGGGTCCGGAGCTGCTGAGCAGGCACCGACTTCCGAGGAAGTACTTCACACTACCAATTCTCGACACAAACTAACGACTTCTTTCGCGTCTACAGTTCTTTCGAAAACTACTGAGTTTCTAAGGCCCAGGGTATGAACCACACCCAAGAAACAGACGACCCAATCTCAGGCACCTGCTTCCTTGCCTCAGTCTCAAATGCGTAAAATGGTGGAAGACCTTATGCTGATCAGGGGAAGTCAGGCTACACCTCCAAAAGAAAGAGATCTGTCCCCAGTAGTTTGAACAGGAGTCTGATGACTCTGATGCATCTGAATATGAAGACATGCAACCCCTCTATGCTTATGAGGATTCTGATGCAGAGGACTCCATTCCTTCAGCCCCCCCCCCCCCGAGGACTTTTCCTTTGGGGAAACCCTTTCTACCTTAAGGGAGTATTTCCAGTGGGAATATCAGGACTACCCTTAGTCTAAAAAGAGACTTGGGGAATTCTGAGATCTTCCACAGCACAGACCCCTGGCCATTCCCCCAATCCTGGATGTTGTGGATGTTTTCCTGGAATCCAGTTTGACTCCTGACACTCTCCCTTCTGCACCCAGAAAGTCTGACCGGTATTAGAGTCCCTGACAATATCAAATTTATTTTTAAAAATCTTACTGCTGACCCTGAGGTAATTTCTCAAGGACCTAAAGGAATTAAAGCAACCTTTGCAAAGAATCCCACCCCCTCAGATAGGGATTCCCGAGCACTAGACAGATGGGGTAACAAAGTATACACCTCTGCTACTCTTGCTATCAGAGCACTAAATTGCCAGTTCCATATGCTAAAATCTCAGCAACACACCATGGAACTCCTCAAACAAAAAGTGTCTTATTTTCCTGCTTGTGCAGAATCTAAAGAGTTACAAGAGTTAATGCATTCTGCAATTCAAGTAACTAATCACACCTTGTACTGTGGTTTTGATGCTCTATAAGCTTCTTGCAGGGCAGCAGTCACCAGTTCTGTCCTTAGAAGGCATGCATGGCTTATAAAACAGCCCTTGCCAGACCATGTTAAATCAAAATTGTTGGATGCACCCTTGCACAAAGACAACTTATTTGGCACTAAGGCAGAGGAGGTCTTAAAGATGGAGGAAAAAGCTAAATCTATGCAGACAGTTAAGGATTTCTTACACGTCCAGCCACCCAGGTTCAGCAGGCATTGGCATTGCTCCTCCAAGCACTGGTCCTTTCCTGCTCCCACCAGGTCAGTTCAGCCCAGACCCCATGGAAGACCCCCCAGACATCAGCCACAGGGAATGCAGAGATCAAAACAGTGGAGTTCCTCCACTTCAGAAACCGGGAGTTCTAAGCCACCCCCTCATGGTAAAAACTCAGTGTCTCTCCTCCCCCACCCCCTTCCTCTGCCCACCTTCACTTACCCCAAGAGGAAAACTCTCCTTTTACATAAGCACCTGGGACACCATTACCAACAACCGCTGGGTCCTCAACATATAGTGTCCCAGGGATACAAATTTTCTTTCAACACTCTTCCAACTCCAAAAGGGTTCCCAGATCTATCCCCAGACCAGTGGGCAGAGGCGCAGAAGTATGTCTTTTCCCTGCTCTCTATGAGGGCAGTAGAGCACGTTCCTGCAGAACAGAAAGGCCAAGGTTTCTACTCCAGACTTTTTCTGGTACCCAGAAAAGAGGGCACCTGGCACCCCATCCTCTATCTATCCATTCTGAACACCTTCCTGGTGATACCAAAATTCAAAATGCTCACCCTCCAGCAACTGTTACCCATGCTGTCCAAGGATGCGTGGCTAGCCACCCTAGACCTAAAAGAGGCCTTCCTCCACATTCCTATCAGGGAATTATGCAGGAAATATCTACGTTTCAGGGCAGGCTCTCTGCACTTTCCTTTGGGCTATCTACTGCTCCCAGAGTTTTCACAAAATATGTGGTTCTGGCCGTTGCCTTTTGCAGACAAAGGAATATCCAAATTTACCTATACTTGGTCGACTGCCTAATTCAGGCAGACAGGAAAAGCTGCTCAAGCACCTGGCCTTTGTAAAGTCCCTACTGACCTCCCTAGGGTACACAGTCAAAAAGAAATCCAAACAAGTACCCATCCAAAGGATTATATTCCTGGGAAAAAGCCTGGACACAGCATTCCAGATGGCAATTCCTTACTCCAGAGAAGCAAACTTACCTGTCAGCCTACTTCTCTCAACTAGCCACCAGACCCAATTTATCTGCAAGGAAAATCCTGCAAGCTGTGGGGTTCATGGCATCTTGCATTCTACTCATTCCATATGCCAGACTGCATATGGGGAAACTTCAGTGGTACCTAAAAAAGCCTTTGGTGTCAACACTCTCAAGACCTGGAAACTCTTGTATCCATGATACCTTACCTCAGAAAAGATTTTCTTTGGTGGGCAGCAACATGCTTCCACAACAAGGGACTACCTTTCTCACCCCCCCCCCACCACCACCACCACCCAGACCCTCACCACAAATGCATCAGACTATGCTTGTGGTGCACACCTGGACGGCAGGTGCATACAGGGCCAATGGAGGCCAAAGCAAATCCATCTGCACATCAACCAAAAAGAGATGTTAGCTATCCAGCATGCATTGACAGCTTTCAGGCCCCTTCTCTCCCCAGGGGCTCTCCTGATCAAAACAGACAAATACAACTGTGATGTGGTATATCAACAAGCAGGGATTGACTCACTCCTACCATCTGTGCAGGCTGGCCATGACCCTTTGGCACACAGCCTCTGCAGCAACTCCACCTGTTAGCACAATTCCTACCAGGTTCTCTAAACTCTCTGGCAGACCACTTAAGCAGAAATCTTCTGGACCCACACAAGTGGCAGCTAGACAAAAAAACCTTCACTGTGATAAATCAGAAATGGGGAATCCTGAAGGTCGACCTCTTTGCCTCCCACACAAACCATCAGCTCAGCAAGTTCTGCACCAGGGAGCATCACTGCATGGCTTTGAAAGTGGATGCCCTGTCCGTCCCCTGAGTCAGTCTATCTATCCATGCCTTTCCTCCACTATTTCTCATCACCAGGGTACTGCTCAAAATAAGGGAAGAAAAACCAAGGACAATTCTTATTGCCCCAGACTGGCCTTGCCAGCACTGATACCCACTGCCACCATGGCATCTCAGACCCCAGCCCTCCTGACCCAGAGGGAAGGAGAATTCATGCATCCCCAACTATAGACCCTCAATTTGGCAGCTTGGCCTATTCCCTAACCACCGATCAATCTGCCAGCCTCAGTAAACAGGTCCTAGATGTTATACATGAGGCCAGGTGTCCTAGCACTAGAAAGTCTTATACTGACAAATGGAAAAGGTTCTGCACCTGGATTCAGGCTAAGGGAGCTGATACAGCACAGCCCTCCCTCCCTCTCATCTTGGATTACTTAGCTGACCTGTTACACAGTGGTCTCTCTTTTTCCTCTATTAAAATTCATGCCTCTGCTGATTTCCCCAGTGAGCATCCTCTTTTCTCACACCCTCTGATCAAACAATTCCTAAGAGTGGCTAGCAACTTGAGGCCACCCAGAAGAGCACCTACCCCAGACCTTAACTTTGTGTTGGAAAAGGTCACCTTGCCCGCCTTCAAACCAGCATCTTCAACAGAGTTCAAATCTCTCTCCTGGAAGACAGCCTTCCTTCTGGCCATCACTTCAGCCAGAAGGGTCTCCGCGCTACAAGCACTCATGGCTGTGGAGCCCTTCGTCATCTTCCATGCTGGCAGGGTTTCCCTCAGCACTAACCCATCCTTCATGCCCAAAGTGGTGTCCAGTGTAGTTCTCAACCAATCCATTCATTTGCCCACCTTTTTCCCTAACCCACAGAACAAGGGGGAAAGGATCCTGCACTCTCTAGATGCGCACAGACAGCTCAGATTCTATCTAGACTGGACTAAATCCTTCAGAAAGTCTGATCAATTGCTGGTTAGCTTTGCTGCAGGGGCAGAGGGCAAAGCCATCTCCAAACAATTAATTTCCAAATGGATAGCACACTGCATCCATTTGTTACAAGCAACACGGAAAGCCCTCTCCCCAAGGGGGTCAGGACTCACTCCACAAGAGCAGCCTCCACCTCTGCAGCTTTGCTCAGAAGAGTCCCCACCAGGGACATCCTGGGAGCTGCCATCGGACATCTGTTCACACTTTCACCAAACATCACCACCTGCCTGTCTTCTCCAAATCTAGGACAGGGTTTGCCACTGCAGTCTTGCAGGGCATCCTAGCCAGCCCCTAGTATCCTTGACTGCCTCCACTCTTTTCCTCAGCTTTGGGAATCAACACAAATGTGATGACTGCAACAGTGAAACACAAAGAACATGTACAGTTGTGTACACTTACCATAAATGTAGATGTTCAAGTGTATTCACTGTTACAGTCCTGGTTTCCCTCCCTCCACCCCCCTCTTCTTTCTTCTCTCTCCTTACAGGGGACTTTTTGGTATTTACTTTCTACTGGTGGGGTTCTCCCACTAGAACCTTGCTCCCACTTGGGGGGGTCCTGACAGGTCAAGAAAAACTGATGTAATGGTGTCGGCTGCCTTACTTTATAGTACTGATGACCTGACGTCAATCCTGAAGCATCAGCAACCGATGCAGAAATATTAAGCCTCTGGTATTCGGGCCAGCTGAGGGCTACCCTGGCAGGGATAACCCAAATGTGATGACTGCAACAGTGAGTACACTCAAACATCTACATTTATGGTAAGTGTACACAACTGTACTGTCCTGGAGTCATCTCCCTCGGATATAAAGATGTTGGCATCTTCGACTCTGATGGCATCTCTGAGCTGCCCTGTGCCAAGTACTTCAGAGCCTGAGCATCAACACTGATTCTGGGGTGTTGGATTCAACTTTGAAGTTGTCGGAGCCATCTCTACCCCTCTGAACTTCGGTGCTAGACATCTGAACTCTGACTACCTCCTTGAGTAGTTTGCCTGCTGGGTGAATGGAGCCAACAGTCTGTAAGCCTGCCTTATTGCATCCATTGGTTTCACTTTATCTTAGGCATTCTGCTTCGAGGTGGTGGAGAGAGCCTTCTCTATTCTGTGAGTTTAGACTTCTCTACCCTCTTTGGCTCCAACTTCCCAGTCGATTCTGCGTCCAGAGTGTGTCATCCATTCCACAGGGACAGCCGGTCTGAACCAGTTTCCAGACCACCCAGCAGGGTATAGTTATCTCTTCTGATACCTCCCCGTTGCAGCCCCATGAGGAGGTTCTTCAGAAGAGGAAGTACAAAAGGAGGCACTTAGACTCTCCACAAGTGTCTGCCATTGAAGTCACTTGACTTTGATGAAGGGGAAGCTTCCCCCAGATCACCACCTGATGATGTCTCATTGGGAGACATCTTAGAGCTCTTAAAACAAAGGGGTGGTTGGTCCTTCGATAACCTTTCTCAAGAGGAGTCTGTGTTCGTGGAGGCCTTTGGAGCCGACCTCCTGGGTGACTCTGCCTGCCCATGAGCTCATTGATTTAGTCTCAACGGGTGTGAAAGAGCCTAACATTACTGAGCCAATCCCTAAGAGACCAGATAGGATCCTGGCACCACCTAAGGATAGACCACAGTAGAGTAAAGGAGTACCTGCTGATGCCATGGTTGTAGCAGCGGTCACTAAGAAAGAACTGGTAGAGCAAAGTTTTTCTGTACACCCCCTTAACAGAGAGTCTAGGATGCTGGACAGATTTGGGAAGGATGCCTATGCTTCAGCAACCTTCTCCCTCAGGTCACTGAATTATTTGGCACATTTTACAAAACTCCAGAGGGATGTGATCAAGAAACTTTCTAAATCCCTCTCTGGGATCATATCCTTCGAGGTACAGAGTACTGTTTCCTCAGTCTGCTACCCTTCAGTCTATTTCAAATTCATCCATGCAACTTATTTCCCATGTGGGTGAAGGTACCTCATGGGTGGGTGGGTTTAGGCATTTCCATCCAGAGACATGCCTGGATGCACTTAATGTGACTTTGCGGAACTCTTCAAATCTTCTTTTGTCAATGCTCCCTTTGATTGAACCTCTTTATTTAGCCCCAAAGTGAGAGAGACACACTCTCCAGGTGTGAGCAGGAAGGGAAAACCCTGTCTGCTGTGGGAGTATGGTTTTCATCCTCTCAACGGAACTTTTCTAGGAACCAATGAGGTGGATGAAAAATGTGGTTCAAGAAATCCCAGGATCCCTTCCAAGATCCATGGAGACAGTTCCATCAGGGGCAGAGGGGAGAACTCAAATGGAAGATGCCACTCCCGTGCCAGAGGTGGTCTGCATAACCAAGGATCTGTGGATATTTTCTCTGACTGATCCTGTCAGCACTCGTGAGTGGAGGCCCAACTGTCCTCCTTTGGAGGCGTTTGGAGATCATTTATCCCTTCACCAGAGACCCTGGCAGGAAATTACAAAAGATACATGGGTGCAAAGAATAATTTTTAGAGATTATATAATCCCCCCAGTAACAAACAAAATCTGTGATATTCCACCAGTCAGAGGACAGTAGCTGCTAGGAAAAAAGAGTGAATCAAGAGGTCCCCCAGACGAGAGAGAGTTCAGAATTTATCCAAGATTCTTTTCAGTGCCAGAAAAGACAGGGGACTGGAGACCAGTCTGGGATCTCAGCAAATTAAATTGATCAGTTTGATATCCGAAATTCTGGATGCTCAGTGTTCAGTCCATTCTGCCCTTTCTGCACAAGGACAACTGGATGTCTTGATAGATCTTTAGGATGCATACTATCACATAAAAATGAACAGACACTCTAGGAGATATCTACCCTTCCAGCTGGGAGCCAGTTTTTACCAATTCAGAACACTGCCCTTTGGTCTCACCACAGCCCCCAGGGTGTTTACCACGTGTATGGCAGTAGTTGCAGCTCACTTGAGATTGTAAGGATTCTGGGTGTTTCCATATCTAGATGACAGGCTCCTAACCACTCTGACCAGGCATCAACTACTTCAAGCTTGTGACGTCTTACTCCAGTTGTGCTCTCATTTGGGAATTTTGGTCAGTTACAACAAATCTCGACTCGAACCAACTCAAACTTTGGAATTCATCTCTGCTGTCTTCAATATGGTCACTCAAATAACTTCTCTCCCTTTGTCCCAGATTCAAGCAATCCATTTCCAGGTCAAAAAGAT
Source organism: Protopterus annectens (assembly GCF_019279795.1). Lineage (NCBI taxonomy): Eukaryota > Metazoa > Chordata > Ceratodontiformes > Protopteridae > Protopterus > Protopterus annectens. The sequence goes on from NC_056726.1 coordinate 537,083,252, forward strand.
CATTCAAAGCTCTTCTCTTTCAGCTCCTCTGGTACTCCAAGCATTGGGATCCATGTCAGCGGCAATCACTCTTGTACTGTTGGCAAGGTGTCATATGAGGATCCTTCAGTGGTCACTTGCAACTCAATGGTCTATTCATCAGCCTTTATCCAGTCAAGTAACACAAGCATGCAAAAATTACCTTCGGTGATGGATGCATTCCAATAAGATACAAGAAGACCGTCCCTTTGTTCTCCCTCAACCCAAGGCCACAGTGGTCATAGATTCTTCTTAGATTGGATGGGAGGGCACTTCTTGTGAAGGACAATCCAAGGCACATAGTCCCCAAAGAGGCCAATACACACATATCAATGTCCTAAAGATGAAAGCTGTCGTCCTAGCAGTGCAGGCCTTCCAAGACGCTCTTCCAACCAGGACTATTGCAGTTCAGACTGACTATGTCTTTACTTTTGTATACCAACAAACAAGGGGGAATAGGATCTTACCCTCTTTGTCGAAAAGCTATGAGAGTATAGCAGTGGGCGATCTCATGCAGTCGCTTTCTGATTGTAATGCATGTCCTGGGGAAGTCCAGTGTGATTGCAGACAAGCTAAGCAGGTCCATTTTAATGCCTCATGAGTGGTCTCAAAGTGGCAGAGATGATTTTCTGTCAATGGGCCAACCATCCTCAACAAGTACAGCAGCTTCTTTGCCTTGATCCCCCCATTGGGGGAGTCCACAATGGGCACTCTACTTCATGTGTGGCCCTCCCATCTCCTTTATGCCTACCCCCCATTACCCCTAATACTCAAATATCTACAGAAAGCATCTCGATTTAAGAGCACAGTTATCCTCATTGCCCCTTACTGGCCTCATCAGATCTGGTTTCCATTCCTTTAGCCTCATCTTCAGCATCCTCTCTGGCTTCTGGATCCAACTCCAAACCTACTATCTCACCCGACGGACATAACTCATCCAGACATTTAATGCCTCAAGCTGACCGCATGGTTTCTCAAGTTTTTTGTTTGCTAGACATTCCAGATCCTCCTCTCCTGTACATTCTGTTGTCATCCCACAAACCTTCCAGTATTAAAGTTTTCAAAAGTAAATGGAGAAGAATTGTATTTTGGGCACATAAAAAGAATTTAGATCCCTTTTCAGCACATCTTGCCAGGGTTCTCAAATTTTTAGCTACGATTTTCAAGTGAAGGAGCTTAGCTCCTCAACTGTCAAGAGTTCAGTTAGCAGCCATTTCTAGTTGACCTTAGCTTCTTCTAAGATTTGCAAAGCCTTTCTAAGAAGAACATATTTACTTAAACATCCCTTAAAGGATGCTACTCCTCCTTGGGATTTACATGTTCTTCAGGCCTTAACTCAAACTCCCTTTGAACTATCAGCTAAGTCCAAACTAAGATTTGACCAGGAAGACTATTTTCTTAGTGGCTATTACTTCTGCCAGAAGAGTGTATGAACATCATTCTTACTTCTAAACCTCCTTATTTAATTTTTCTCAAGGATAGACCTTTGGGCCCAGGCAACATTGCTTCTCCTTTTTATAGAATTAGCTAAGGGCAGTTGCCACAAGATTTATCAAAAATTGGGCCTACTCGCACAATACAGAGGGAGTTTGATACACCCCAATCTTAAACATTTTCAGCTGACTACCTGGATGATTCAATTCTGATTCGATTTAGGCAGCAGGTACTAAATCTTATAGTGACAAGTAGAAAAGATTTTTTAGTTGATGCTTAGCCAATAACCAGAGCCCATTCAGGGATTATATTTCACTGGTTCTTAAATATTTGTGAGTTACTATCGTGGCTTTTATTCCTGTATCAAGGTACATCATCTTGCCATTTCAGCATGTTTGACCATGAATTCCCCAGTCCTGTATTTTATTAAAGCAGTTTCTTTAGTGAGTTTTACTTCTGAGAACTTGTAAACAGTGTGCACCTTTCTGGCATCTTAACTTTGTGCTGGAATAGTTCAGTGTCTCCATTTGAACCTGCTCATCAAGCATACTTAAGGTTTGTTGCATTGAAAAGTGTTCTTCTCATTGCTTTGACATCTACAAAATGAGTATCTTAAGTTGCAAGCTCTCATGGTGAATGAACCCTGTCTGGCCTTCCACAGAGACTGGGGGTCTCATTAAGAGCAAATCCGTAATTCATGCCCAGAATTATTTCAGAGTTTACTTTGAATCAAGCCATCAGTCTCCCACTGTTCTGTTTGAATTCTTATAACCTGGAGGAAAGGATTCTATGTACTCTGGACATGCATAGGCAGCTCAGGTACTGTCTCGCGAGAACTAGGTCCTTTATAGTTTATCATCGTATATTTTAATTAACATTTTCAAGTTTCAAGTGTTTCTAAGTGGAATTGGTGGCAGAATTATTTGTTTTTGGAGTTTTATATTTTGATGTGATCTGTCTTTGGTGGTGATTGCTTGTTCATTTTTTGGTGGTGATTGCTTGTTCATTTTTTGGTGGGAGCGTCACACATCCTCTGGATAATGGAATCAGCATTACCACAGCAGCCAGCATTGGAAATGGCAAGTAGGAGGATCCATGCCAATAATTTAATGGGTTTATCTAACCCACTTCTTAACTTTGACTTTGAAAGTGGCACTTTGGAGCTATCAACAAACAGGGGAGACACCTTGATATTAGAGAGCATCTATAAGGAAGTAGAAAAATGCAGCTTTTAAACTAAAGTGTCTACAATGGCAACGCTTTCATATGGAAGTGTGCCTTCACCATCACATTATCCCACAAGGTTTAAAAGTAAGATGCATGCCAACTTATGGAAATATGTATCCTGAATTGCTTGCCGAGTGGCAAAGGATTAATATAGGAACTAGTTCCAGTGACATGAAACTTTGATAGTATTTTTTAAACCTCAGGAGGTTGAAGCAGCAACCCTTATAGAACAAAAACAGAATGAACAGGAACAAATGACACTGTCTGATAAACAATTTGATGAAGTTATGGGGCACTGCAGGACAGGCTTGATGCTTATGATACCAAGTTAAAAAGAGTGAAAAGTAGCAAATTATCCAGGGGTTTTAATGATTTTTCGAAGGGTCACCTGTTTGGCCGAAAGATAAGAAAATGACCATACAGACCAGGACTAATGTAAACAATGGAATAGTAGCAAGTCATGAAAAGGAGGAGACTGTCACTACGAAATAACGAGAATTGTAGTAGAAGCAGAAGTGCATACTACACCCAGGCAAAACAACAGAGAGGTTTCAAGAACACATGAAGCTGTGATACATGCTCTTGAGAGTAATGTTAGCTCGGTAAACAATACTGAGAGCATAGAAGAACTATCTGAGCAGGGTGAAGAAAATATATCCATTTTGAATAATAAGAATTTGGATATGCAGAATGCCACTAAACCCAAAGATGGGGTGGTACATTTACTGCTTTACCAACAGCTTCCTTTTTTGTTGCAGAACCCCCCCCCCGAGGGAAGTACGACCCCAGAGCAGGGAGAGGAAGAAACTGAGGTTTCAGGAATAAATGATTCCCTTGTATTTAATATATCAAGTATTGTATTAACAAGAGATCAGACTCGACTATTAGAGAAAGGAATGAGTTTTATACCCTTCTTGTGTTCACCAATGAGTGAATTTATCCTAGATCTAAAATATTTTGGGAGAAATGTGACTCTAAGACATCTCTTTGGCAATATAAACAATGAGGAATCTCAAACTAGAATTGGATATAGGAAACCAAGTACGTTTGTCTCTGTATGTCATCCGGCTGTAGATGCCTTTGTGCAATTATGTATAAATGAAGTGGCTGAATTTAGACAGCAAAAGGGAAATAAACATTTCCACAACTTAACTCTAAATGAGAAGAGAGCACTATTTGAACTACAGAATATGAAGGACTTCATGATTAAACAAACTGACAAAGGAGGGGCAGTTATAGTTATGGATATGTCGTTCTATGATACCAAGATGAGGGAGATGCTAGCGGATAAAGCCACCTACAAGGAGGATTGATAAGAGAATTGAACACAATTATACATAGTGTGCAAGACACGCTTTATGACAAGCTCATGAACAGATTGATAAGCAAAGAGCTGTTTGATTTTTTTGAAGTATGTCATCCTACTATACCTAGCATCAGTGGAATGCCTAAGGTGCATAAGAATCTACATGACCCTCCGATGCGACCAGTCGTTTCAGGAAAAGGATGAATAACTGAACCCCTTTCTATTTGTATAGAAGGGGAATTAAAGAAATTGCTACCTCACGCACCTGCAGTGATCAAGGACTCGGCGGAGTTCTTAAGTAGACTTTACACGAAACTGCAACAGATGAATACTTACAAGAATTTATTATTGGTAACTATGGATGTGAACAGTTTGATGTTAAGTTGTCTATCTCTCCTTCATTCTTGCTGGTTGGGATCGGAGCCGAGCCATCTTCTATAGCTCAAGAGCTGTTTACTGGCTCAAGGCTACCCCTTATCCCATGATGCCTAGCAATAGCTACCCATATCTCGTTTGCCGCTTCAGCTGCGAGGTGGTGTTTTTCTGGCTCAGGCTCATATAAAGTTTTTTCATATAACTTTCTTACTCTAGAATTATATTTTTTCAGTGTTTTATTGTTAACGTTTAGTCTTGTTTTTTGTGATAGCTAGTGCTTAATTGTAGTATCCCTTTCCTTGCAGAACTAGTGTAACTTAGAGAGATGTTCATCGTGTTACCCTGCTGCAGTCATCACACTTGGGTTATCCTGCCGTCAGGCGGTCCCGCAGTCGGCCAGAGTTCCAAAGTTTTGGTCCGGCGTCGGTTGCTGTCGCTTCTTCCCTGACGTCAGTGCGCCAGGGGTATATGAGGCATCCAACTCCATTTTCTTCAGTCTTTCTTGCCACGCGGTGCCCGAAGCAGAAGCAGTTTGCAAGTGCCGGTCGGCCGACACCTGAGATTTTCGAATCGAATTTCAGTCCGAAGTCTTCAATAAAGCGAAGTACCCCGTTGGGGAACCTTTTCTTGCCTCAGTCCAATGTCAGAAAAAGTTAACAATTGCATTTCTTATGGGAAGCAAATACCTTACAAGGACTTCCATTCTTATTGTATTCCTTGCCTAGGCCCAGACCACGACATCACAGGTTGTTGGTTTTATGCTAGGTTTAATAACCGAACTATCAAACGCCGTTTTGACTTTGCACGACATTACTTTGGTAGGAAATTTAATTATATCATGCCGTCGGAGCAGCCGGCGACCGGCATGCATAAAAAAATGCAAGGAATAAGGACAGGCAGCCTAGAACCAAGCCAGACTCAGAGGCCTCTGCTGGGCCTGTCGCCGGTTCTCCGGTTTTCAGTGAGGCGCCTACGCAGCCCCTGACGACCGCAGAATTGGAACCCCAGACAGCTTCGGATTCTCAAGCGGAGTGTACTAGGCCGTCACAGCCATCTTCATTAGGCCCTTCCGACACCGGAGCAGGAGGAGGTCCCGGTGCAGTAGAAACACCTTCGGTTGCAGAAGGTGTCTTCAGACCGACTACACTCACCATTAAATCTTATGCTAAGCTTAAAACTCCATTAAAACCAAAAAAGGCTACATCAGTCTCCAGTTCAAGGCCCCATGCCTAAGAAACAGATGCTTAAGATGGCTGAAGATTTGATTACCCTAATCAGGGGTTCCCATCCCCCTCCAGATAAAAGGCCAAGACAAGAGGAGGATTATGCTTCCTCTGACCAGGTTTCAGTTTCCCCAGATTCTTCTGAGGAACAGGATTACTCTTTTCCCCCTTATGAAGACTCTGATGCTGAAGACTATTCCCTCAGCATCTCCCCCTGAAGACTACTCCTTTGGGGAAACTTTACATACCATGAGGGAACATTTGCACTGGGAAGGCCAAGACTACTCTGATTCTAAGAAAAGGCTCCGAGAGTTCCTTTTACTACCCCAGCACAGACCACTTGCTATCCCTCCAGTTTTAGACATTGTGGATGATGTTTACTTAGAGTCTAGTCTAAATCCAGACTCTCTACCTCCTG